>NC_041394.2:126204535-126417035 GCF_900747795.2 Erpetoichthys calabaricus
ATTAACGAAGGTGGTAGACAATGAAAACGTCAGCCGTACGCATCCGCCACGCACGCACTGGTGCGCGCAGCTGTGAGTTGATTCTACAATAAAATAAAATAATGATAAAAAGAGTAATAACTTGCAGCACCGCTATTCAATTACACTTGCCTAACTCCTCTCCTAAGGGGAAATACTGTGGGATCTGGGCATCCGTCAAAGCAGCAATCACAAGCCCGATTAGAAAGCGGTAAGCTGTGATTTGTTGTCTCCCTCCCATGTAACAATCACAGCCCGTGTTGCAACGCACTATGTATGTATATGTATATATGTGTATGTGTGTGTATATGTATGTGTATGTATATATATATATATATATATATATATATATATATATATATATATATATATATATATATATATATATGTTCATATGTGTGGGAAAGCGAATAGTAGACGTGACGTAGTATATGTGTACCAAATTTCAAATCAATAGGTAAAACGGTTTGCGAGCTACAGCTGATTTAAAATCCTGGACAGACAAACGAATAGCCACGGTAGCGTATTATAGAAGAACATTTTACTGTTTAATAATTTATATTTATATGCAATGTGCTTCTTATATATTACTTCATATTCTCATATGATAATGATGTTAATGTTGTTTATATTGATTTCTATATTATTGTAAGTGCTCTTTATTTGTGGAAAAATAAATTTGGCAATTAAACTTATTTTATACATACATTTTATTTTTTTCTCTTGCACTCAGTGAGCGAATCCACTGGGTAATCAGCTATATATATATATATATATATATATATGTATATGTATGTATATATATATATATATATATATATAGATAGATAGATATATGTGTATGTATGTAGATATACAAATATGTATATGTATATATATGTAGATATACAAATATGTATATGTATATATTTGTATATATGTGTATATGTATATGTAGATATACAAATATGTATATATATGTATATATATGTAGATATACAAATATGTATATGTATATATATGTGTCTGTATGTGTGTATATATATATATATCATATATATATGTATATATATGTGGATGTGTATATGTATATATATATATGTATATATGTTTATGTATATATATGTTTACATAACCTCTTTAACACACTACTTCTCCGCTGCAAAGCGCGGGTATTTTGCTAGTATATAATATATATAGTGGTCTCTAGGGGGTGCTGCAATTCCACAAACACCTGTCACATAGGGTCTGGACACAAGATGCCAATATAAAAGGTATTTTTTCATGAGAAACTCTTCCTTTAAAAGTGTTTGCCACACAATAGCAGCACACAATATACAGGACTGTGTATCTCTCTGTCTTCTTCTTCTTCACTCTCTTTCTCTCTCTCTCTCTCTCTCTCTCTACCTCCTCTGCTCCTCTCTCAGCAACCTTCATCGTCCACCTCCTGACTGTGGCTCCTGGAGTTGTGGCAGGAAGCTCCTTTTATGTAACACGTGGAAGCTCTTCTGGTGTACTGAAGCTGTGGTTTCGGAAGCACTTCTGTGTGAGATGTTAATATTATCCATTTTCTCAGCACCCCCTGGCGTCATCTATTGAACCCAACAAGGCTGAGTCAGCAAACTCTATTTTCTAGGATGCCCTGTGGGAATCTGTGGCAATTCCATAACTCAGGAGGGCTGCCATCTATTGTCCCAGGGGAGACAATCCCCACAAAGGTCATCCTCCTCAGTCCTTCCAAGACTATATATGGAAACAAAGGTCTGTGATACGGTTTGCGTATTTGTAACTGGAAATCCACAAAGGGAGGAAATGAATAATGAATCTAAATCTTCATTTTTTTTATCCTTATCAGGAATCATCATCAGAGGAAAATATTTACACTTAAAGAAATCCAAAGCAATAAATAAGGCGGGAAGGTAGGTGGATGTGGTGTGGTGGGGGGCTCCATATATATATATATATATATATATATATATATATATATATATATATATATTTGAAAAATATGCAAATCCTCACAAAAAAAAAAAATCAGAAGGACATAATCAAAAAGGGAGTAAGAAGAAAGTTTGTTCCAGCTTGACAAAATCAATGTTTACTCTAATAACAATTGACATATGTTTCCAAATACTGATATTTTGTTTGCAGATCCTCAACTGACATATGACTGTAAGCATTCATAGACCTTAAGGGAAAAAACATCAGGGTAAGATAAATGCTTTCCTGCAAGCTAAAGGTCAAGATCCGCTAAGTGAAATGCAGTTCTTACATTAAGAACACTTCACCTAAAAATCCTCACACCATACACCAACCAGAATCATGCAAGTTCTTTAAGGTATGGAAAAAGACATTTCTGGTTAGATTTATTGTTTTTTCAACCCTGATCCCATTGATACTTGATAGAATTCTGAAACGTGAGATTCTGCATTTAAATAAAATATTTAAGAAAATTATTTTATAAACTTTAGAAGAACCATTATGTAGTTTTTAAATACATTAAGTAGGAAGCTCTTTTACCCAGTAAGCAATGAAGGATTTTGGATGGGTTAAGAGACAGATTAAATTTACAACATATATATTAACCTAAGTGTCACAAACCTGGGTCAAATTTAATACACTGAAAGGGAAGCAACAGCAGAGTAACCTGTTGAGATTTCAAATTTACAAGCAGTAGCTGGGCATCATTTCAGCATGCAATTGTTGGTAAATTCACTTTCCAGTATATAATGAAGTTACTGTTTTGTGAAGGTCATTTGTTAGCCCACAGGTCTGCAGTTACAGCAGGTCTTAAGTCCTGTTGCTCTCTGTGATCATGTGCCTGTGAAAGGCAATACTGCAAGACACGACCATGAGCCATTATCTTTTATAGGTCTGTGGAAATGGCAGATCTTCATCAGATGGAAAGAAGAAACAAAAATTATTGCCTAAATATTCTGAAAGGAGCCAATCGAACCAAAAACAAACATTAAAAGGCACAAAGCCATACACGTTCATGAGCAAGTTTACAATATTGCAAGTGCAGACCTGTGAAATATAGAAGACGCTGATCAGTATACTTCAGTATGCTTTTAAAAGTATAAGCTGTAATGGGGAACCCTGTCCCCTATGGCAATAGCAGTGTAAAGACAGATGGCAAGTCCAAACAGTTTATTGGGAAGGCTGAAGGCAATATATACCATATAACTCAGGAAACCAAACTCATGAACTGCTTCTTCCTTGAGTATCACCTCCACTACACTCTCCATTTATATTATTTATCTTTAAGTAACTGATCTCACTAGTTTCAGACTAACATTTGCATCTCATCAGTTACTCTTTTAACTGTCAGTTGTGATTTTACATTCTTACGACATCAGCCTTAGTTTAGAGTTGTAATTTCAACTGATTGACTTTCTTTTAGATAAAACAATATACACATCTATATTCTAATGCACAGTGAATGACAGTGAAGAGAATCTCTACCCTATCTATAAAACTCTACGATAAAACTGTGAGGGAGCTTAAAAAATTAAGGTTGTAAGAAGTTCTTTGTTTTGTGAAATCCAATATTAGAAAATGGAAGGAACACGGAACAACACAAGTCATTCTCCCTAAATAACCTTCTTCGGAGAAATGGCCAAAAACCGTCTACAGAGCGGCACGAGTAAAATGGATATCCCTGCCTATCAGTGTCTACAACAGTCTACATTATGCTGTGATTCTCCTGCAAATTATTACATTAATTGTACTGCAGTACTAGGGTGTTGTACAGTGTTAGTCATTATGGATGTAGTAAGATGTTAAGCAAAATGACACCTTTTATTGGATAACTAAAAAGATTACAACTTGTAAGCTTTCAAGGCAAGAAGGGGTCTGAGTTGCCACGAAAGCAATTGCTAAAAGGGAATGAATGCCATCCAAAGTTAAATGACCAGTCCCATGCATTCCCTTTTAAAATGTAGTTTGACCTGGGCTCTATCTCAACTCATCGTCTCAATTGAGTTTTCCTGGTGAGAATTTTGTGGCAGCAGGCCAAGCAGATGAACCAAGACTTTCTTGTTCCCAGCTACAGATCCAAATTCTTCCTGGAGAATTCCAAGGCATTCCCAAACCAGGCAAAACATATAATCCCTCAAGAGTGTCCTTGATGTACCAAATGATCTCTGCCCAGTGGGATGTGCCTGGAGCATTTACAGGGAGAGCTGCCATCGTTAGGACAGGCCCAAAACACTTCAGCCAGTTCTTCCTGATCAGGAAGAGCAGCGACTCTACTGTGAAGCTCTCTCAAATCACTGAGCTTCTCACCCTGTAATGAAGTGTCAGCCCAGCGACCCTGCAAAGAAACCACATTTCTTGCAAACTCAGCCTTTAGGTCATTATTAACAGCTTATGACCATAGGTGAGGACAGGGATGTAGATAGACCAGTAAACTGACAGTGCAGTCTTCAGACCCGGCTCCCAATTCACCATCATGAACTAGTACAATACGCAGCTGCTGCCTCTCCTAACTTCTTGTTAATCTCACATTTCCTTCTTCCATCATTCATAAATAAGATCCCAGGATAACTAAAGGAAGTCGCCCACCACCTCAGTCTGAGGGAGCAATGCACTCTTTTCGAAGAGAGAACCATGACCTCAGGCTTAGAGATAGTGATCCTCATCCTTTCAACTTCACACTTAGCACAGATCACAGATAAGGTAAAGAGGACAACATCATCTGTGTGAACCAATGATGGTACCCCTAGGATTCCCAACTAGGCTCCCTCACGTTCTTGGCTGTGTCCTGATATTCTATCCATAAAAAACACAAACAGGAGTGGTGACAGAATACACAGCCTTGAAGGAGTATGAAACCTAAAGTGAACAAATTCGGTTAACACCAAGTATTTGGACATAGCTCTCATTGAATTCATAGGGTCTAATTAACTGTAATTGCTTATGTGGAAATAAAAGATCTTTAATATGTTATTCTCGACTCAAGTCTACCTTAGAGATAGCTTCACTTGATAACGTTTCAGAAAGAAAAAATTTAAAATACTTTATATTCTTTCCAACATTTACATTTTAACTAATATTATAACACCTGTACACATGAAATCTTTCAGATTAGTGCAAAAGAATAAAGTAAGGGAATTGCAGACATGTTAAAATAAATCTTCTAATGCCTCACTTCACTGTGTATTAACCAAATGAAATGGAATTGCAGTGGTGTAGACAGTTTTCATCAGAGCCAAACTTGACGGTAACCCCTCTAGTGTGCTATACTCTTGGTAGTAGCTGGTGTTCATATTGTTATATTAAGTGCTAAATAATAACCAAATAAAGTGTGAGACAGAATTGCACTTGGTAGTTTCACAAAGGTCTGAGTCAAAAATATAATGTATCCCAGTTACCAAAATAAATGTTACTAAGTCCTACAGTAATTTGGAATTCTTGCCCCAACCTAATCTTCTGCTAATGGAAAACTACCTGCATGAATTTGTAAGTGCTTTTGAATGTGCAACATTCTGTACCATTTGTACCCATTAACAAGGGAATGATGAGATATTGAAAATGAATACTTTTTATTTTATTCTCAATAAGAATTTATACATAAGAGGTTCCTCTTTAGAAATAGATGTGTGCCAAAGACTTTTAATCTGTTTAACTATTTTAGAAACTTCAATATTTAGGCGTGTAAAACAAAATACCATTTATCTATATGCTGATTGGTTGAAAATAATAAATAATAATAATAATTCATTACATTTATATGTGCTTCTTAACTCTATTATGCTAATAAACCTATCTTAATTAAGATCGTTGCTTTGTTGTATTCTTCAGTCTTGTGATAGTGAACTGACCAGTGCTCATGTCAGGCTCCCCCAAGCTTGTTGTAATAAAGGACATCTAGCAGGTGGAGCCTTTTGTAATGATGATCTTGACTATTCTTCATTTAAGATACTAAGGTCTCTGACACTACAAGAATCATTGCTTGAAAATTTGTGTTGTGAATTTGTTGCAGCACTTGGGTAACCAGCATATGTGTGTTGCCATCTTTTATATGTGGAGCAGCATAATACAGTATATGTAATGGTAGCATTAGAGAGGCCAGAAATCTGAAAGTAGATGTACAGGGATTAAGCAGGATGGACCACTATTATGAACCTGATCTCAAATTTCAGCATGAATAATATGTGTAAAAGTATAAAAGTGAAGCTGACACAGACGGAAGGCTCAAGTTGCAGTGGCTCAAAACTCTTTAGCATTTTGTTTGACATGCCACATGCACTCATGTCATCAGTGGGCAAAAATCCAATGGTTTTCTCCTTTATTGTACTCCGGTGAACTTACCTGATGCACACTGCAGTTCATTCCTGTTCTGACCTGTCTTTAAACTTGCCAGCGATAAGAACATAGTGCCAATGGTTTGCTTTTATCTTCCACAATAGTTAGTTTTGTGCATTGTGATAACAAAGTCCAGATCATCATCCTTTGAATCAAAACGCAGTGAAGTTACATTTCTTGGCATCTCTGTACAGTAATCTGTGCACCTTGAGTATTTAGAAATTATACTTTGGCAATGAATTGAATTGGTTCTAGAAGATTGCTCTTGTTCAAAGCATCACCATCATCACCTTCCCTATAGCTTCAAACCGATAAGTCCTATCTGGCATAAAACAACCCAATATCTAGAACAACGGTACTTTTAGATATTTCCAGATTCCTCTGAATAAATAAGTGAATTATGCCATTACGACTTATTTACTTAATAATTATTCCATAGCTATTGCTTTGACAGGTTCAATAGCCCATAATTACCCCGAGGAGGGTGTATGCGCCTGTTGATGATTTGGGCTGCAGGTTCTTGTGCTTATACAAAGCTGTAGTTTCTTTAAATTGTATCCTTTTTTTAATTGCTAGTTAAGCAGATGGAAATTGGAAGGAGCTGCATTTGGTTTAGATTTGTTTACTAGCTAATGTTATTTGGATGAAGAGAAAATGATAGAAGGGAAAGGAAAAGAATGTGATTGGTAACCATAGCTGTGGCAGTACCTAATTCAATTAAAAGAATACACAGATTTATGTTTCATTTGCACACAGATAAACCTATTTTTATTTCTTTTTTCTTTTCTTTAAGTCTAAAATAACAAAATTCTCTCAACTCTAACTGGGTCGGTTAGCTGTTTATCTGGGTAGACCAGTGGCACCTGAATGACTCACATCATCATGAGATCTCCATGTCACATGACCACACAACAACTATAAACAACATGGATGTGACAGGTGGCTTTGTGTTTTTCTGCATTGCATGCTATAGACACAGCTTTACTCTCTGAAAATTGTGATGTGCTGTTCCCTAACTAATAATGAATTACAGTCTCTTTTGTGGGAGTTATGGAAGTTTGATTGTTTAGTTCTGCTGGGAGAGCAATCTCTTTTTTCACAATTTGCGGTTTGATGCTTTTCACTTTCCTTCCACTGTATATGTTCTTATAACATTCCAGCTAAGATAAGGCATCAGCACTTGGAACTCACCATTGGGATTAATACTCCAAGGATCACTCTTATCGTTCCTCCGGCCAAATCTCCTGCTTTGATAATTATTTTTCATTAATCCATTTTCTCTTCTGATATCAGATAAGTCAAAATCAGGGAAGAAAAAGTGTGAAGACAATGGTAAAAGTACTTAAAATCAATTCTGTTCATTTCTTTCAGAAAACACTAAAATGTTCAATTGAGCCTTGAGCCGTACCCCACCTGAGAGCTTGATTTTTTATTTTCTGGTGTGCTGGTCTGGAAGCATCACTTCAAGAGAGGCTCAGTTATGGGGGGCACTCTCAGCCCACTGGAGGTAGTAATGGAGGACAATGTGAAGACAAAACTGGGTGCCATTATGAACAATGTTGCTCATTCTCTCTCTGACATACTAGTATCAAATACTTTCAACCAACAGATTATTCAGCACAAGTGACTCAAGGAACGCTTCAGGGGTTCCTTTATACCCACAACACTGTGGCTGCTCTTTTTATCTTTAGGCATATCAGAAGTTTTTATTTATTTTTATTTATTCTGTTGTATATGAGAGAAGGTTGCTCTTAATTTTTTTATAATATTTATTTATTTAACTTTGTTAAAAAGCTGTATTTCTCCCCAGGGACAAAGAATTGCTATCTATCTATCTATCTATCTATCTATCTATCTATCTATCTATCTATCTATCTATCTATCTATCTATCTATCTATCTATCTATCTATCTATCTATCTACAATGTCAGCAGCTGACAACTTTTCTGGGAAATGGTTGATTTCTGACCGAGTCCTACTGTCACATCAATTTATTTTAACAGAATTATCAGTGTTTTTGTACCTGTTTAGACTATAGGTTATGACAATGACACAAAGGGGAAGGAGTTATAGCTGTCAAGTGGTGGCTGCTGTGGCGGACGGTCGGGGCCCTTGCCTGGCTGGGATGCCCCGATAATGGAAGGTCTGGGAGAAAGAGCATATCCAGACCATTACCTCCCCCGGAGCACTAGAGGGTAGCCTCCCTGACATGCAACAGTGCCACGGGTTTGGAGCATGGAAGCTCAACTCTACTGGGGCCTGTGGCCCCTGCCAGGGGGCGCCTGGAGAACTGCTGAGCCCTAGTTTGCAGCACTTCCGCCACACCCAGAAGTGCTGCTGAAAGTAGGTCAATGATCACCTGGTGCACCTCTGGGTGCCTTATAAAAAGAGTCAGCAGCCATTACTCCGAGATCCAGAGTCGGGAGGAAGTGTATGAAGCTTGAGGAAGGATTGGAACTGGAAGAAAGTGAGATAAAGAAGAGAGAGAGAGAGAGAAAAGGACTGTGAACCGTGCACTTTGGTGCTCTGTACTGTGCTGTGCTCTGGGGAGTGAAGAAAAATACTTCCCCAATCTTGAATAAACATGTGCTGTGTTCTGCACTTTTGTCTCAGCCTGTCTGTGTCGGGTTAGGGTGGCTGTACGCACCCCGGTGGTCCACACTGGACACGATACAGAAATATCAGTAGTCAAACAATAGACCCTTATGAAGTTGGCCTACACCTGGTTGTTTCTTTTGAACCCTTATGACAATGGATTTTGATCATCCATATTTATGTCGCAGTGCTTTAGTACTTGTGTCAAACAGAGAATAAAGAATATACTCATTAAACATGAATAATAATAAAAATTACATTCCTAAACTATGAAATACAAAAGTAGACTATTTTTCTAATTTAGTAAGGTATTTAAAGTGTTACAAGACTGGAGTAGGGTTATCATGCTAAAAGCCTATCATCATAAAAGAGTAACAGTAGCTTCCAAAACTACAGTAATCTTTAAAGAGGTTAGTTGGTTTGTTTTCCATTCCACAGTTGGGCTACTTAATGCCACATCATAGTTTTGAGTCCTGAGAGCGATGGTGGGCCCTGCATGAACCTGTTATTCCATGAGTTTGGAAAGCATTGGCTACAATTTAGTGACAGATGAATAGAGCAATGTTTAGAATCAAAGATATGAATGTTATCCAAATGAACTACAAGAACAAAAAGGCATGGGAAGATGTTGTCACACACGTGTGCATGGGAAACAGCTAAAGGGCTTGAGTGAGGGCAATTCCGAATCAGACCAGGATGTGGCAGAGTGCACTGATTCTTTTTCTCGCTTTCCTGCAGACCATTCACGGGACGTTCCACCTGGCCCTATTGACATCACTTCCAGGTCTGGACCTACAGAGGAAGACCTTGCCGGCTCTGGCCCCCTTGATGTCATGTCCGGGCCCGAGCCTATGGCTGAAGACCCTTCCAGTCCCGGCCCCTTTGACGTCACTTCCTACCCTGACCTTTAAAAGCCTCCACCTTTTCCCTATTCCCTCAGTTATGTTTTGGACTCCATTTTGTGCACATCAGCGCTATCATTTATTTGAAACTTTGCAGCCAGGAAACCAATTATACAGGTGGCTGCCCCAAACCTTCTTGATGAATTTGTGTAGTTTTTGTGACAATCTCTTCTAAAAATAAATTCCAAAGAGACCTCTTTATTACAATTTCAAATTTAAAGACATCAAAATTAGGCTGTCAAACGGAGAGCCCAGCAATCACAAGCACAAAACACAGGATCATAATGCCTCTGAGCAAAGCCTGTTTTGAAGCAATAGCATAAAAAATATCAGATGCTGGGACAGCTGAAATATTCAGTGTGTGTGTTTAGGAGCAGACATAGGAAATAACTGGAAGGTCACACACATGCCTGCCAACAAAGCACATTTCTATGGTATTCATATGATGCCAAAATCATGAAAAAAGACAATAAAACTTAATGAATCTAGATATGCAATCACTTTAGTATTGCAATTGAGTTTATAATATCCCAATAAGGTGTCTGGGGATCCCAGTGGATGGTTTGTAATATTTTCACAAGGATCTAACATCTAAATATAGGAGCTCAAGTGTGTGTGTTTATCTGTCAGTGTTTTTTTCCCTACTGGGTATGTTTGGAAATTATAGGGGAAAGTTTCTGCAAAGCTAACACAATTGCTAAGTATGTGGTATTACAGTAGGTCACCAGAATTAGTAAACTAGAACCATGTGATTCTCCTATAGAAGTCATTGGTAATGCCCTTTTATAAAGAAATACAGTTACTATTTTTATGAAGTTCTGTAATTTTTTTAATGTTAATGAGAAAATCTGTTAAATGTAATGATGCATGTGAGTCGTCTTCTGATGCATTTAGACGAATCCAGTCCAGTGAAATATTGTTCACACCTAAGGCTGTCCAGGCTTTACATTACTATCTTCTATCGCAAGCTCCCTGAAAACCTCAATAGAAGAAGAGTTAACAAAATATAAATGGAGGATATTTTTCATTCCCAGAGACACCATTATGTGCATCATAGGTCATTTTAAAATTTATTTTAGGTGGTTCACTGTTACAAAAACTTTTCTAAAAAATATCAGACTTTAGACTTTGTTGTTTCATTTCTTGCTTTACTTTTAGTAACATATACATGACAAATTAACGCCTGTAAGCAGCACACCACAAATAGTACATATACAGACGAAAGCCTCTAGAATCTGTTCACTTCATTATCTTCAGTCACTATTTATATTGTTAATTGCAAAACAGGGATTGTGTTACTGTGTATAAGCATCTGATTCTCAATGGACCTCCATGTCACAAGCTCTGTCTCTCTATCAGGGTATGGAGGTCAGTTACACACTCCAAGCAAACAATTCCTAAATGTGTGTTACAGGTGAGATTTGCCTGCTAATGTCTTGAGCATATTGAGGACGGCCACCCAGTAGAGTTTCAGGCAGAAAAACGTCAGGAAGCTGCAGGATGGAACTTAACTGGCTACTTAAACAGTGGTTTAGGGTGACAAGGTCGATCCTCCCAGGGCACAAGTGAAAATACTCCAGAGATAGTGTAACATAATAAATCCTTCACAATAGGCCTTGGGGAAGACATGGAGCCGGGAGGAGAGAACTTCTTCTTCTTTTTTTTTTGGTTTTCTATTTTTGACACAGCCGTGCTGAAGTCCAAGCTGATCCTCAGCAGATAATAAAAGAAAACATGCTTTCTATTTTTGCCAAAAAAAGAGAGAAAAGTGAATGGGACTCTACAACAATGTTTTTAATTTTTGGCAATTTGCAAAAAATTATTGCATTGATTAAAAAAGTGCCATATATATATATATATATATATATATATATATATATATATATATATATATATATATATACAGATATACAGTCAGGCATTCTCTAACCCACTACATCCTAACTACAGGGTCACGGGGGTCTGCTGGAGCCAATCCCAGCCAACACGGCACAAGGCAGGAAACAAACCCCGGACAGGGCGCCAGCCCACCGCAGGGCTATATATATATATATATATATATATATATATATATATATATATATATATATATATATATATATATATAAATATATATATATATATATATATATTTATAACTAATTAGAAATATTTAGTATTGGTCAATTTATTAAATGTAGTAATAAAATATATGTTTCCTTTTTTCTGATCAGAGGTGCAAGAGCTGGTAAGTGCGTCTTCTTCACTTTATGTTTTCTGTTGTAGTTATATGTGATGCTCACTTACACCATTGTTACTCAAACTTTATTTATTAGTACTAAATGATGAATCTGCTTAATACACAAGTAAAATAAAATAGTTGATGGAAACAGAACCTTGAGCTCCAACAGGGTCATTTTTTCTGCTCATGTTTTCAGTTAAGCACATACGCATACAATATTTATATGTTTATACTTTGATAAGAAACAATGGGTTCACTATCTATCTATCTATCTATCTATCTATCTATCTATCTATCTATCTATCTATCTATCTATCTATCTATCTATCATATAGTTCCTTTCATATCTATCTATCTATCTATCTATCTATCTATCTATCTATCTATCTATCTATCTATCTATCTATCTATCTATCTATCTATCTATCTATCTATCTATCTATCTATCTATCTATCTATCTATCTATCTATCTTATAGTGCCCTGGCACAGTTTTTAAGTGTAATTTACAGTTTTAAAGACTGGGAGGTTAAGCAAATAGTAAAGTCCAGGATATTTACAATTGGTGGAATATGCAAAGTTATAATCAAAAATAAACAGATCTACTACATGATAAACTATCTAAGCAGCACACCAAAAATGCATTGTTGTTTTTTGACTCAACGCATGCTCCTACAGTTGAAGTGACCATTGATTCGTTTCGTATGTGTCACCATTAACACCAGCTGTGTAAAGGTCAATAGGAACAGTTAATGTCCTTTTACAGCCTTTTCCCCAAATAATTAAGTTTTAATTTGATTTTGAGTGCCTTGAGAGTTCTGGCTTTTGAAGGTTTGAGTTTTAAGGACATGGCATTTACTTTTAAATATTTTAAAGACTATTTTGTGACATTAATATAATTATTTTACACGTATTCAGTTAAAAAACAGAAAAAATATTTTCAGACAATAAATCTGTTATTATTAAATATACTGTATAAGTTTAAACAACTGATCAATTTCCTCAAAGAGTCCTACAAAATGTTAAATATACTACATAGCATTGTCAAGTCTGCTTAATGTCATGCAGTGACTGAAGTACAGTAATTTAGTCATTGCCGCATTTCATTATTTATTTGTTTATGTTTTTGATAAAATATAGCAAGGAAAGTGGAAATTGTGCTTAGTTACTTGATTAAATTCAGATCTCCTTAAAGGGATGGATGATACAACAGTATACGTATGTATGAATAACCAAACACACAGATAAATTTAAATTTCATACTCTTTAACAACACAACATGAAGAAATGCTAAATCTAAAAACCAAAGAGCATATTGTTTCTCAATATCTTACAAGTAAAAGTACACAATGATATTTACAGTAGTTCCTTAAGAAGATAGACATGGGATGGTAAATCTTAAAAAAACAGTTAAGTGTTAAGAGTTGGTGACACATCGTTATTACAACTAACTAAAGGAAAACAGGCTTCTGAGGAAACTGTCCTATATATTGTGCATTTAACTACATTTTAATATATAATTAAATAAAAAATCTTATGTATAAATTTGTCATTTTTCATGGTGAAAGATATTTTTATTGTTTCTGTCCTCCCCCTCCTCTGTTTTTCCTCTAAATAGTACAGTGTCAGAGCAGACCGAGCTACTGCTCATGCTGCATGGTTCATTTATTTTGACACCCATGAAACCAGATTGTAGAAACAAAACTTGTAATTGAAGCAGCAGATCTTTATTAGGTGACAAACATATCAGTAGTGTTGTTTTTTACCAGATCGTAAGCCATAATGGTTAAGGTATTGGCATATAAACTACAAGGTTAATGATTCAACTCCAGGAGATCCTGAGCCAGTCAATGGTAATCCTTATATATATATATATATATATATATATATATATATATATATATATATATATATATATATATATATATATATATATATCGGGTTGGAAAATGGATGGATGGATATATATATATTTGGCGGCACGGTGGCGCAGTGGGTAGCACTGTTGCCTCGCAGTTAGGAGACCTGGGTTCGCTTCCCGGGTCCTTCCTGTGTGGAGTTTGCATGTTCTCCCCATGTCTGCACGGGTTTCGTCCAGGTGCTCCAGTTTCCTCCCACAGTCCAAAGACATGCAGGTTAGGTGCATTGGCGATCCTAAATTGTGCTTGGTGTGTGTGTGTGTTTGTGTGTGCCCTGCGGTGGGCTGGCACCCTGCCCAGGGTTTGTTTCCTGCCTTGCACCCTGTGTAGGCTGGGATTGGCTCCAGCAGACCCCCGTGACCCTGTAGTTAGGATATAGCGGGTTGGATAATGGATGGATGGATATATATATAAAAATGGTATACAAAAATGGCTCCTATGATGGAAAAACTCTTGGTATATTGTCATCATGGTTGATTGATATTTTATAAAATAATCCATATCTGTTACTCTTAAGGAGAGTAAACAGATTATGTGATTCTTAATTTTACAATTTAAAGATTTTTATTCAATGCTTAAACATTAAGCAATACCCCACACGTATGCACATCTAAATTTGTGTTAAATCTTCAGGTCATTTTTATGAGTATTTTATGTCAGTGCCAGACAGCATTGTGAGCTTGTTTCAGCCACTGGCTAGGTTCTTTGTGGGGCTGGCATGTCCTCTTTGCTTTTATGTGGGGTTTTTAATGACTTGCTCAAAATCTTTGAAAAAATCTAAACTAACAAAAACTAAGTCCGTCCAACTATTTTCTAAATAATGCATTAATTTTGGAGTGTCAGAGAGCCATATTCACGTAAACCTAACTTGTCACTATATATAGCGTATTCTAAGGTTTTTGACACATAGACGATTGCGCTCAATTTAAAGACCAAATGATTATGAATGTCTCTTAACATTTACTTAGAAATTAAGATAATTAAAAAAAACCTGAGACTGCAACTGCAATCTGTTAAATTTCTGCTAACGATAACTAAATGGGGAGTAACACCTACGTGTCATTTTCTTCAGATAATGTAAATCTAAAGCATGATGTTCGTTGCTCCCAAAAGTAACAACCTTTTGAAAAGTTACATAAAGCAACAGTAGATTTGAACGTTATGTTTATGTGCACCTGCCTTCCGTTTCCTTTAGTGGACTGTAAATTAAGTTCTTATTCACTACAAATAGTAATAAACCAGTATAAAACATACAATAACATATACAGTGAATGAACCACGCATAATACACTTCTGGCCCGAATACCTGCAGCCAATCAAGAGTCGAGATAACAGCAACAGCCAATAAGATCGTGAAAACCAATTTACAACATGAGTATAAAGTCAGAAAAGCAGGAGTGACAGGAGATTACAACAAGGTGTAGATAGAAACGCTTCATTTCACATCAAACTTCTTATTTCCTTAGAAGAGTAAAATAACCTGGCTTGAAAGAAAGAAAGAAAGAAAGAAGATGTCAGCCTCGGCCAAGCCTCTGACCTCATTTTTAATACGTGATATTTTGTCAGACGGCATAGGAGTTCGCTGGGACTCGAAAGGCTGGAGCGGTGACTGCGCTCCTCTTCAAAGATGCAGTTTTGCATGGGTGCTCGAGAGCGCAGTTGGAGAAACACCGGAAAGGCAGCCGAAAAAAGCGAATGGGCAACAGAAAGAATCAGAAACGCACGGAGACCGAGGTAAGTGCATGTAAAGTTCAGTGCGCCGAGAGAAAGATAAAACTACTCACTGTACATGTACACAAACACAGAGACACAACATTTATTCTGACGCGCACGTGCCTATCTGGCTTTTCTAAAATTGTACGGTTTTCCAGTGGTATTCTGGGGACCTGATCATGCATTATATTCTCCTAGTTTTCACATCGCTAGTTTTCACATCGCTAGTTAACCAAGTATACATGGTGTTTGGGATGAGAGAGAAAGAAGCAATAAGAAGAGCATGGAAACTGCACACACACACACGATTAGTGGCTGGGTGGTTTGGCGGTATGGGAATCAAATTGCAGATAACAAATATCAATGACAATATCTATATCGATAGATACACATGAAACTACTACAGATATCTTTAACTACCGATGGTTTGCATACGATTTTTTTTCCAACTGTAAATCTATTACTGATAAATTGATAATACATTTATTTTTTACCAGATGGCCTCTGTGCACAGATTTGTGACTATAGTATGATTACATTTAAGTGGTATCCGTTTATCTTATTAAGTGTGAATATACATACAAAGGTGTATATGTTAAGTGAAAACGCGAATAGAAACAACCCAGACTGAAATGTATGTGAGAAAACACATTAACATATTGCACAATCTTCCTCTTAACATATAATAGTTTGCCTGATTATCATTATAAATGTATGTATTATATCTTTTAATGATTATTCGTTTGCCCTTTTTTGTATCAGGTGAGTTAGAGGCACTTGTTGTAGTTAAATTATTTAAAATGGTTACTTTGATATTTTTAGAATCCTTTAATTGGGTATAAAGCCTAATGCTAGTACATTAAGGTGTGAGGTGTTTGTCACAGTAAATGGTTCTGAAAGTAAGTCATTATATCATCTATAATTATACATATGTGATACTTATCATAACTTATTTAGATACATTAAATAATGAGACGTCAAATGTCCAGTCAATGCATTTTTCAATTTCTACTGGTGTTAGTCCAGTCCAGGGACTATCCCTGGATGTCACATCATACTCATGCATGTGTGGCCACTCATCTTTTGCTGCTTTATTTCTTCAGTGTTCATGTAAAATATGCACCAGCCTTATTCATTTGTCCACAGAGCTACTCATCTTTAGTGAATTCATTTATGCATTTACTGTGTCTTCGCCTAACATTCCACGGAAAACACATCTAGAAGACACTTTTAGAATGAGCATGCAGTGACTGCAGTGTGATAAAATGTCAAAATAGTGGCACAATCATTTCACGTTAAAGCATATGTTCTTCTTGAATGGTAACATCCTGTCCTACTGTAGTTATTGTTATACATTTCTATGTAAATCTTTAAAAGTTCCTCCCATCCGGCAACATTTCAGCTTTTACCAGAATCTTCAGCTGGTCTGTTTTTACACTCTTGTTTATGTGGATCCATCACCAGTTAGGATTACTAATGCAGCTTCTGACATGTTGGATATTTGGCAGTCATCTAAGGGGATTTGGAAAGGCCAATCAACCTTGTTTTTTCCAAGGAATATAAAATTAGAGTCAATATTGATAATTTTATAAACTTCTCATGCATGTTATGCTTTTTCAGTATCTCTTTCAGCCTCTTAATCTCCTTGTAGGTCAAGTCTTGTGCTCTGGCAAAAGGGAAGAGTTCAGGATTGTAGGAGTGGTTGTGACATTTAGGTGCTGCTAGTATTTTATTTCTTACACATACTTCTGGTTTGGGGAAGAAATAATTACTTTTTCCCTTGTATTTTTCTCATATCCTTGTTATTGTTTTATCACATAATGATTGATAAACCGTCAATATAATTCTGTAACTGAGGATTTTCAGTGTTACACTTTTGGCTTCCATCTTGATTGTGTCTTTTAATTTCCATTGTCCCTGACTCCATGTCTTTCACTGTCTATGAGAATTCTGCTGTATCCACTTTATCTTTGAATTAGACCTCCATTTGGCTGAGCACCCATGGCCTTTAAAGTAGGATTATGCATTTCAGCTCACCTTTGTGCGGTTTATTTTGTAGTGAAGGAAGACTTGCATTCAGTTGACTCATTACATTAAGAGTAGGTTTGCTCATGCTTGGTCTGTTTTAAATTAAATGTTTTTAATTCTTTATGAATTATTGACTGTTTTGCTCGTGTTTAGTTCTTTAATGTTGACTTTTACTGAACTCAGTGACAGCATTGTCTAAACAGTAGTTTTGTTTTATTCTTCTTTCGGCTGCTCCTGTTAAGGGTCACCACAGCAGATCATCTTCTTCCATATCTTTCTGTCCTCTGTATCTTGCTCTGTTACACCCATCACCTGCATGTCCTCTCTCACCACATCCATAAACCTTCTCTTAGGCCTTCCTCTTTTCCTTTTTCTTGGCAGCTCTTTCCTTAACATCCTCCTCCCAATATACCAGTAGTTTTGTTTTATTATTTGTAAAAAATAATTCTTTATTATTTGGTTGTAATAAGTAATACATTATCTAATGCTACCGTACAAACCTCACTTGGAAAATAGTGTTCAGAAAATGGTTTAGTAAATAGTATGAAGTGCTTCATAAACTTTTTATATTCAGTTGTATTTGAGTAACAAGGCTAAAGAGGGCAATCTATCAATTGTGCAAAGCAGATTTCACTTCTAACTAATATCATCTCTTATTCTGTTCCCACCACTAGGCCTTACAGACAAGCTCTCCCCAGAGAGCTCAGCAGGAGTGCTGAGGCAGAAGCGCACCAGGGCTGCCTTCTCACAGGTTCAGGTCCTCACACTAGAGAAGACATTCAATCAACAGAAATATCTCTCAGCCTCTGAAAGAGCTCATTTGGCTCAGAGTCTCCAGTTGACGGAGACTCAAGTAAAGATTTGGTTTCAAAACAGGAGATACAAAACCAAACGCAAGCTGCTGGCTTCTGAAGTCAGAGGAGGAGAAGCTCTCCGGAAAGTAGCAGAGTGTCCTGCAGTGATGGCCACAAAAAGTGTCATGGAAGCCTCACTGCTTGGAGCCATGTTCAGAGCCTACCAGAGCCCTCAGCCATACCTGTTCGGGATGAATTCGTGGAGCTCTGCTGTTTGGTAAAAATCCCAAAGGTGTAGTCAATGTATAAAAAACAATAGTGCAATTTTTGTTACACAGTATATTTTAGCTGAGATGCAGCATTTAGAAGAACAACCCCAAAATGAGATGAACAAGGAGAAATGATATTACTATTAAAACTATGAAATGGAGTAACAAACATCTAGGCCACTGTAAACGTTGATAAAATCCATGATGAGTACCTACTTCACTGTTTACACAGCAATGCAGTTATTGTGTGTATTGTAATGAAAAAGGCCTTTTCATGATTTGTATTTCTGGTACCTACTTTTGAAAAAGTAGCCCTTAAAACTATGCATTATTCGCTAAAAATGACAATGACTTATTTTTTTATTCCAAAAAAAAAGTGCACATATTTAAACTACCATTACAATGATTTCATTTTTCTATATTAGAAATAATAAAACAAAGGGCTTGTTTATCAAGCCTGCGTTAAGTGTTGTATGGAATTTCTTTTGGTGTACAGCCTTACTGTGATTCATTTATCTTATCTTTTTTAAGGAAACACTGGGTCATTTATTACTTGTGTGTTGTACAACCTTTTGTATATTACAAATTTGTATTAAATTTTTATTTATGAAAGATTTTCTTAGAGAAAGCACACCTCTACTGCTGTAACTGGAAAGTCTGTTTCCATTTCTTGTTTTGTATGGTTTGTATTTTTGTACAGTTTTATACTTTTATAATTTAATAAACCTTCCATTTTCCAGATGCTTTGTTAATGATTCACACACTCGCTGGGGCCAATTAAGCAATGCCAATTCACCTCAACTGCCATATTCTATTCTATTCTATTACAAAGTTACTAGTCATCCACTGGTTTGTGATAATTTTGTTCGGGTTGGCTGCTCAGCTTTACCAATGCACATGTGGACACATGGTGTATCTGTGGTCACAGTTGTAATGTTTCAGCCTTCATCAGTCAGTTTCTCTTGTTGTTCTGTAAGAGTAGTTTGCACCAAAGAAGAGCAGTAAGCAGAGATCCATTTTTAAAGGACTGAATGTGTACCAGGGACTGAACCCCTCATTGATTCAATAAAGTCATGGTATAGACTTGCTCAATATTGTTTTCAATAGTTGGCAAGGACAGGTATCAAGCTCCTTCTTTCTGTTTAACACTTGTCCAACCACTATGGAACTTCTCAGATCATTCATGTACACTCTGCTATCATAACACATTGTCTCCATATGGTGCAGAAAACCTTCTATTGATTTCAGCCCCAGGTAAACATTCAACCAATAAAAAGTGTCTCACTGCTTGCTGATCTTCTTTGGTGCAAATGGAGAGGGGAGTGGTCATGTTTACTTCTAGGAAACACCAAGAGAAACATTACTGATCAACGCTGAAACTGGATAAATTATTGACTTCCCCTCATATATTATATCACATTATATTATATTATACTGGCTGTGTGTGGTCTTCTGGACAAAAAGCAACCCGAAGACTCCCAAGCAGTTTTATTATATTTGTGAACTTGGAGAGGCATCAGCTAACTTTTAATAATTACACAGAGCAGAGGATGTGGACCCATCTGTGCTTGCTGCTCCTCTAGCTTTCATAAGAAGACACTGGCAATACCACATCTTAGCCATATCACTGACATACGAGTTATATTAATCTTTGTTTCGAGGAAATACCTCCAGATACACAATGTTTTTAGTCAACACTTCAAGCTTTGACCGCTGTTACTGAGGTGTTTTACATGCATGTTGTTGGTCTGAAGTGTTTGCTTCCTTTCAACATTGTGTCATTAGCACAACGTCATTGCTGTGTGGTGGCATTTGCTGCACACAGGTCTTTATGTAGTGAGGGGCATGCAAGCACCAAAAAATGTAAAAGTGCATGCATGCGTCATCTTGTGGCTGTGGTTGAGCTTAAGAAGAGTGGACTGCTCCTTACACACGCATAGGTCTTTCATTTATACTATATTATTGGAAAAATTTAAATGAGAACAGGATTTTCAGCCTAAAAAAGCTCACCAGTAATATCCACTTCATTCTTCCAAAATAACCTCAAGGCTAGTTTTAAAGGTTCCTAGAGTCCTAACGTTTACACTACTTGGTAACTTATTCCATTGAACTAATTTTAAAGTAATAGCCTCAATTCACTGTACTAATTCCTTTAATAATTATAAATACTTCAAAAATGTCATCTTTTAATCTTCTTTTGCTTAAACTAAAAAGGCTCACCTATTTTAATCTATTCTTAAATTTCTTCCCCTGCAGACCTGGAATCGGTTTAGTTGTTCTTCTCTGGACTTTTTCTAGCACTGCTGTCTTTTTTTGTATCCTGGAGACCAAAATAGTAGAAAGTACTCCAGATGAGGCCTCACCAGTGCATTTTATTATATTATATTATATTATATTATATTATATTTGCTTAGCTCCAGTCAGCAACTCACAAAAGCACATCCCTAAATACATAAATATATACCTAAAATAAAAATGACGAATTTATATATATATGAAAATAGAATTCAATAATATTTCTTATTTCAACAAATTTGAATATGGCCTATTTAAAAGTTTTATTACAGCCAATATAAAACTATTTTTACTTTCATTTGTTTAAAATTTTGGCAGCAAGTACTGCCTCCCAGGAGGCAAAATCTCAAAACAACTGTTTAAGCAGTGTGTCTGGTCCTTTATAATCTTGTCCATTTTTCTTTTTACTCTTTTGTTATTTAATTCTTGGAGTCATAATTGTGATTGTTCACAGACGAAAGAAGACCCCAGTTGGATTATTTTCCTAAGATTATTTTTGCTAGTCACAGAAAGACCCCATATCAGACCATAAATGAAAAAAACAATTAAAATAAACATTTTTTTTGTATTTAAAGAATAGTACCATCTACTGGGTGTTACGACAGAGCAGTGGTTAGCCCTGCAGCTTCATGAATCCTGTGCCTTGTCACAATATTTAACATTAGTTAAAGTGAATATATTCATTTGCAGTATGTATCTGTAAAAAATACACCAATTGTATTTTTGTACATGCATGCAGTGTGTGTAACTTGTACGTATACAGGACATATACTAGTCTATATATGTACATACTATGTGCCCTGTCCAGGGTTGATTGCTACCCTGTACTCAGTGCTTCTCAAAGGGCCCCAGTCATTTTCTATATATATATATATATATAAGTATGTGTGAGTGTGTTCATCCAGCTCAAATATACTTCCAAATACATGCAAATATCATGCCATACACAGTGTTTCCAAGGTCAGCAAATAATCTAATGGCATTGTAAAGATACTTATCCATCTTTGTTAAGTTAGTTTTTTGGTAAATATGCCATGAAACGTAATGCTTGTTTGTTTAACAAAAAAAAAAAAACAGTTGCCATTACACAGGTTCTCAGGCAAAGGAAAATTGGCAAAAAATATGTGAGTGTTTATTTTTTCTTGCTGTATTTGTGTTTGAACGGCTTGCACATTACACCAACATGACACCTCTCTCTACCTCCAGCTCCTGCTCTGACATGTCACTTTGACAGATCACCTTTTAACCACCGTGACACGTCTCATTAGTTCTGCCTTGCTCCCTTGGCACAGAACCCATAGAACAGCAACATCCTTCTTACCGACAACAAACACAGCAATTGCAAATCCGTCTGCTTCTATGAGTGCAGAATTTTTTTTCCAAATGATGTACTACTCGGTATTTAAAAAAAAAGGATTAAACTGATGGAGTCCCTTCTGATTACTTAAACTGATCAGAGGCGCTTCTCAGTAAGAATATGTCCTAAAGAGACTTAGATCTCTGTCATTCTGTCATGTTGTGAATTACGACTATGATGGGCCATTTATTTCTGTTTCAATTGTGGCCATGTTTAATAAGCTGCAAAAAAATCTCAGTTTTTGCATAAATTATGTTTTTTAAAACTAGGGGGATCTGCCCCCTACTCACTTCGCTCGCCAAACCCCGTGCGTGCACTACAGGCTAGCCACCTCGTGGCTCTGTCTCTCGCATATGGAGAAATATTAATATTTGTAATTAACTTTTCATCAATATCGCTTTGAATTTTGATTCTGTGTTTGGAGTTACATCGTGACAACACAACATATAACTGCCCGTGAGTGAGTATTGTTTCTTTCTCCCTAATAAATAAACTGACTTTTTCTAATTTTTGTCCCTGTGATTTGTTAATTGTCATAGCAAAAGCTATTCTAACAGGAAACTGTTAACGTGTTTAATACAAATGGCATATCAAGATCTCCTTTGGTGTCTAATGTTATCCGTGGAAGATGTACTACATTACCTGTCTTGTCACCTGTTAAAATTTTATATGTCAGAATTGCTCGACCAATTTTGAATACAACTAATCTTGTACTATTGCATAACCCATCACTCATACATAAATTATGCAATAACATTACGATACATCCTTCTTTCTACAGTAATTCAGCCGGTGGAAGACCAGACGGTGTTAAAGATGGTAGATATTCTACGGAATATTGTAAGTTGATGTTTTCATCTTCTGCACAATTACCACCAACTGTTTCAGCATAGTCTATTAATGCGCAATTTAACCAATTTAACCGATTGACAATTTTCACATTAATTCGTTTGACTTCATCATTTCTCGGTGCTAGCATTGCCCGTGTACTCATTTTTTCTGTTGATAACCCTTTGGAATGAAATTCTTCAATAAGATTTGGACATAATAAAACCATAAATGGTTGGGAGGAGAGCAGTACTTGAAAAAATCTCTTGGCAATAGTCTCGTCTCAAGATTTTCTTTTATAATAAAGAGATGTTTTAATTGAGCAGAACAACACAGTGTGATGTTTCAGGATCCAAATGCTGTGACTATAAAATAAAATGACAGCACCAACTGCAAAAGAAATAATTAAAAATGTCTGTCTCAGTATACTGTATATAAGTTCGTGGTATTGTCCAGTACTCCCAATTTATATGGTTGTATATTAAAAAATTGCAGTTTATATGTGGCACAAACATTGTGGAAATTTCATGTTAGTGGTGCAGGCGCCCACTTATACATAGTTAAAGGTGAAGACGGTCTTTATTACAGTGTTATCCATCCATCCATCCATCCATTTTCCAACCCGCTGAATCCAAACACAGGGTCACAGGGGTCTGCTGGAGCCAATCCCAGCCAACACAGGGCACAAGGCAGGAACCAATCCTGGGCAGGGTGCCAACCCACTGCAGGACATGTTACAGTGTTAAGTTAGCCAAACCAGGTTACACTATCTATACTTGTTAGATCTTCACTTATAAGGCAGAGAACTCTTACCTTAAGCAAGAAATTTTCTATTTATACAAGATTCATAATGTTTCAAAAAATAAAAAAAAAATTAAAAAAAAATGTTAATTTCTGCTCCCTGCTACAGTCTCCAAACCATGCCGTAGTACAATTTGTTAAGCCAAAGAGCAGATTAAAATGAGCCTGAAAGGAGATGAAAACTGAAACACCAAGTGGAGCACAGAGTTAATGGTGCAGAGTGATACAAAGTCTAGTTGCTGGATCAGCCGAAGTGAGTGCATACATTCAAGGAAGTGTCTAAAAGTAAATCAAATAAAATCAACATGTTTGTGGTATTTCTTTAGAATATGTAAATGCAAATGCAAAGTTCAGTGTCTGAATGATGTGCCAGGTCAGTGTGTTGCCTTGAAACAAATCTGTCAAACAGCTTGAATAGTAGAAAGTATCTGTTTGCGAAGTCAAAACTCTTGTGTTATTGATAAAGCGGTTGTTGATGTTGTGCAGTGAATGAGGATTACAGTAAAACATCCTAATTACAGGTCTGGGCTCTATCAGTGCTGGAGCGCCATTTGTTCTGAAAGCCTCTGGCCATTGGAGTAAAGGTTGCCTAAGGGTCAGCATGAAGGTTTGACCTGGAATCCTGTAATTTACTAGACATACTGTAGAACCAAGAAACTGCTAGTGTCCTGAGTAAAAAATGTAGACAATTTAAATTTTTAAATCAAAAATCTCCTGCAACAACCTTAGAGTAGGGGCTTTGGAGCATGCTATAGTGCATCTAGTAGTCACCTATTGCCATGTAACACAAACAATGCCATTTTCTATGTTTTCTAACATAACTGACTAACAGATACATGAGTAAGTAGGCTCTATTCTAAAATATTCTTGCTGCTTTTAAAGTTTATTAGGACTAATCAACCGCTTACTACGGTCTGGGTAGATAATAGTTATGAAAACTTCAACTTGATAGCACTTATTTCTAAGTAAATCTAAACAACTGATTTGTAACACAGAAAATGCTTAAAGCAAAAGGTCATTTTATGTGTAATATTAAAAACTAATGTTATGGGTTGGGTGGGTGCCAGTGTGGGGGGTTCAAATTTGTGTATAAAAATGTATTTTACATTGTTATCCTCTTCCTATTTTTTGAAAACAAATAAAAACTAACATTACATAGATGTTAAAGGATAAGTTTGGTATTTTTCAAGTCAAAGTTATTTATTCACAATCATGCTATATAGTATTTTGCCACATGAAATTGCATTCTAAAGTGAAACAAATTTTATATGCGAGGTAAGATACAAAAATAACCAGATTGGTAAAAAAATATTTATTGATGAATTACAGCATTCTAAACATTGTCACCTTCTATATACTCCCCCTCCCGATGTCTACTCCACTGGAAGTCTTCTTGCTTGAGGCGCTTCAACAGGCTTGCCATTTCTGTCTTTACTTCATCCATTCCCTTCAGGTCACTTTTGATTTTCGGGAACAAATAAAAATCACAGGGAGCTAAATCGGGAGAATTGTTAGGATGATTGAGGATAGAAATGTTTTTGCCAGTCAAAAACTGCTTTTTGGGAAAAGCAGTACGATCATTTCGAACAATCTGATTCACCATTTTGATGTTTTCATCCATCCGAGACGAGTGTGGGCGACCTGGGCACTGAACGTCTTCCACATTTTCTTGTCCTTCCTTGAAATGTTTGTGCCACTCAAAAACTCATGTGTGAGACAAACTGTTATCACTGTACACTGTTTTTATCATTTCAAAAGTTTCTGTGGCTATTTTGTTCAATTTCGTGAGAAAGTTGATGTTGATTTGCTGTTCGATTTTTTCACCTGACATTATTGTGGCAACTCGTGTAGAGATTGTTGTGCAAATACTGACTGGGTTATTCACAGATTATACCTAGTCGGTCAGAGGTTTGAGAGGGTGTGTCCTGCCAACCTCCAGACGGTTTTCCAGGAAAGCCCCAAGCCCAGTCCAGTTATTTTTGTGTCTCATCTCGTATTTTAAAAAATAGCTAGCCCACTCTTGTGTTTTATAATGGAGTTAATGGGTACCAGAGTCTCAATGTGAATTACCGAATACGTCCATTTTGAAGTAAAAGTTTCAATTTAAGAAAATTTGCCTTCTGCGTTTCTGTAAAACTAAATTGGAACTAATACATTTTATTATAGATTTTTGGTACTATTTTCTCACCTGCTCTTGTATTTTATAATGAAGCTAATAGTTACTGAGGAGCCAATATGAAAAAAACATCCAAACTTACCAAATATGTCAATTTTTCAGGCCAATAATGTAATTATGGCTTGAGATTGGATACATATTGCAGAATGGCCTATCCATGTTGTTTTAAGGAGGAAAAAAAGCAAAGAGCAAACATTGTTTTGAGAGCCAGCCATTCTAAAAGGAGACTGACTGTGTGCTTCATTTCAGTGCTCATCTTTGTCCGTGGCAACCTTTAAAGGCCAGGGGTGTGATTCACCATAGAAAGGCATTGCCAAGCACTGTTACTGAAATTGAATATTGATGTCAAGGTGTGAATTGCTGTCTCTGTTCTGTAGACATCTAGACAATAAAAACTCAAATTTGAAGTCACACGTTCCTTTACTCAGAGTCTTTCACTATATGGAAGCTTATTTTGTTTTTTGCAAAGACATTGCCTGCTGCTGCTCAGTATCAACATGCATGAATGTGCTTCAATGGTCTTGCAAGAGAAAGATTAAGCACGTGCATAGCATGCAACGAAGTGACAATAACTGAACTGACATTATGTGCATTTAAAGGTTAAAGGTTTGTAAGTTAGTACGATATTTTAGCAGAGTAGTAGCACAGAGCTGTCATTCCTGTCCCAAAGTGACACAATCTACATGGAATTTGTACATTCTCTCTGAGTATTTACAGATTAATTGGTATCAGTGAGTTTACTTACTAAAAAAAATGTCTTCAGTTCTTTTATAACCATATGCTCAGCAGGAGCAACTCAGAACACATGATAAAGTTTGATAACTAGTTTATGGTGCCCCACACTCTGCTTTTTTCATCTTTAGAGTATTTTTTTATTGTGCTTGTGTGAGCCCAATACACCATGGAAGGTGTGACATGAAGAGGGTTTGTCTCTTTCCAAATTCTAAGGTTTTTATTAAAAATACAATGTGGTGTAATCAGATTAGTTCAGATTAATTATTATTTATACAAAGAACTATGAAGCTGTCACATGTGCTTTTCAAAATGACACTGCCACTCATTATGAATCTCACTCTGTATGTAAAATAACAACACAGAATGTAATAGATGAAAAGACGGTGCCATTTAGTAAACCATAAACATATCATTTGAGTGCACATCTGTATGCTACTACAAGCCACGGCAGAATATAACTGTTGATGAAAAAGAATTGTAGACAAAAAATTAGGATAAATAGCAGAATATATCATGGTGTTTGAGGGTTGTCATAACTCCATCCACAATGCCAGCTGCAAGCAGAGAAGTGAGCAAGAAACATAGCCTTACCTTGAGAAAATTGTATTAAGACTCAGTGACAAAACATATTATTTCTAGTTTACTTTTGTTGTTATAAGCCTGCCTGTAAAATGTGGCAGGCATTTTTTTTTTAAATCAAAACATTTCCTTTTTTAAAGTAAACGTGTTTAGTAAGTTTTAAGGCATTTTTTAACATTGGGACTGATTAAATGAAAGATCAGACTAGCTATTTTTTAAATTTATAAAATATGCTTCAGTTTAGAGAATAATTTCAAGTAGAAAATTTGAAAAATACCAAACTTACTACTTACAAGCCCCAGGAGAGTGGATTAGAATCCTAGTCTGGTCACTCGGCATGTCGAGTTTGCATGTTCTCATCATGTCCATGTGGGTCTTCCTCCGGTTACTCCTACATTCTAACAGTGTGCATTTTAGACTGACTAACAGTTCCAAAATGGCTGATTATAAGTGAGTATGGGTGTGCGAGAAAATGTGTGGCTCAGTAACTGACTGCTGTATGTCTAGTATTTGGATCCTGTTTTGCAAACAACCTGCTGGGATAACAATAGCTTCCTCCACAACCCCAAATTGAAAATAAATGATCTGACGGATCAATATTTTAATCTGGACCGAAACAGTGGTTTAACAAACAAGTCAATTTACTGCCTTATAGTGTTTGGTCTCCCACTCGGTTCTGGTTTCCTTCAAGGACTTGGTTTCCTGTTCATTGGTGACTCTAAATGGACCCAAATTGAGTGATAGTTTTTGACATAAAGCCAACTGATGTAACCCAACTTCTGATGACCTGCAGAATCTAATGCAGAAAAAAGTACATTTTAAAACTGATGGGCAAAAAAATCATATTGCTAATGTAACATTTTTTTATTTCTTTACAATCTCTTGTCTCTGCAAAATGCTGTCAAAGCTTATATGCTTCTGCTATTAGAGTCAGGGTGCTACAGCATGGTGTGCTAGTACACCTACAAATAGGGGTTGTAAGAAGGGCTCCGGTGCGCATCCATCGTTCATAACATTAGAACAATCTAGACAAGAACAGACCATTCTGCCCAACAAAGTTTGCAAGTTCTAACCACTTAATTCCTCCAAAATAACATCAAGTCGAGTTTTGGAAGTCCCTAAAGTCCTACTGTCTATGACACTACTTGGTAGCTTATTTCATGTGTCTGTGGTACTCTGTGTAAAGAAAATGTTTGTGCAAAATTTACCCTTAACAAGTTTCCAACTATATTCTTGTGAACTCATTTTAAAGTAAGAGCCTCGATCCACTGTACTAATTCCCTTCATAATTTTAAACACTTCAATCATGTCTCCTCTTAATCTTTATTTTCTTAAACTGGAAAGGCTCAGCTCTTTAAACCTTTCCTCATAGATCATTCCCGTAGCCCTGGAATCAGACTAGTCACTCTTTTTTGGACTTTTTTAACACCGCTATATCCTTTTTATACCCTACACAGTACTCCAGATAAGGCCTCACCAGTGTGTTATAAAGCTTGAGCATAACCTCCATGGACTTGTACTCTACACATTGTGCTATATAACGTAACATTCTTTTAGTTTTCTTAATGGTTTCTGAACACTGTCTGGCAGTTGATAGTATAGAATCCACTACGACCCCTAAATCCCTATCATAAGGTGTACTCTCGATTTTCAGACCTCCCAATGAGTATATAAACTTAACATTTTTACTTCCTATGTGTAATAATTTACATGTACTTACATTAAATTTCATCTGCCACAAATCTGCCCAAGTCTTTCTTAAATGATTCAACAGGTTCTAGATTCTGTCAATCCACCTAGTTTGGTATCATCTGCAAACTTAACCAGCTTTTTATATCATTCCATTTGTTAAATCATATATACCGTATATACTCACGTATAAATCGGGTCTTGAAACCAGAAAAATCGATCATAAAATCAGACCCCGACTTATACACCCGTTCAAAAAGGTGACACTTAAATTTTTTTTATTACATCTTCTTGCCTCCTCCAATCTCGCACCAGTTTCTCAGACACATCAATTTTTGTTGCAAAAGCGCAGTTACCAATTTCTTTCGCTACTTCAACAACGTTTAATTTAAAACCAGCTTCATATTTTCTTCTTATCGAACACTCCATCGTAGATAAAGGATGCTCTTACGATAAAGGTGTATGAGGGTGTGAGATACAAAAAACACAAATCAGTGCAAACGTTGCTTCAGAATATTTCGGGTATTATTATGTGGTCACGTAGGCACGATAGAGAGAGAGAGAGAGGTTAGGAGCACACGCTGATACAGCACATTGCCGCACCCACATAGAAAAAAAAGGCAGTGTGCTCCATTGTTACTCTCTCAGGTGGGCGTTAGCATATCATAATCTCTTGGACCAATAGCGTGAATTTTCCGCATTCGACTTATACGACAGACATTATAAAATACCAGAAATTATACTGTAAAATCAAGTCTCGACTTATCTGCGGGAGAACTCATTTATTTATTTTTTATTTTATTATACTTTATTAATCCCAAGGTTAAGGGCCTTGCTCAAGGGCCCAGCAGAGTAGGATCTCTTTTGGCAGTGACGGGGATTCGAACTGGCAACCTTCGGGATACCAGCACAGATCCTTAGCCTCAGAGCCACCACTCCACAAGTATATAGAGGCCTGTATTAAAAATACATGGCCCTAGCACTGACCCCTGTGAAATACCACTCTTAATGTCAGCCCAGTCTGATACGGTTCCTTGCACCATAACCCTCTGCTTCCTGTGATAAAATTAATATCATGTTTCTAAAATCAGCTGCTTTAGCTCATGATTGTGACATCATAAATTGGTGCCAACAGCCCAGAATGCTTGTGTTGTCCCCTACATGTTCTTAACTTATGTTGTTATTTTTTGGACTGTGCACACAGTAATGTTATAAAAGCCCACAAAGCTCTTGTATGACACTTAGGCCGCATTGTGAATATTTACATACAATGCTCCCCTTAAACATCATGTGGGCACCCCCTTTATCACTTGTTTCTGTCACATCTCAAATGTATCTTTAAAGTATATGAACTGCAGGGTCGGTTGTGGTCTAGATCTCTATATGCATGGATCTCTCATCACGATCCAGCCCTAGAAATCACTTACCTTGTAAGTATGATTCCTTTATATCTTTGTTGTATAATGTACAGTATACTGCCTGCTATGTATTACTTTGTAAATCACTGCTTCTTACTGACTGGCTTGGTTATTCACCTGTAAATTCCTATATGTTTCTTTTGTATACATTTCAGTTTATAACAAGGTACATCCAGTAAAATCCATCAAGTAAACTCACATTTGTTGTTTTGTGTGGTTATGCTGAGCTGTTTAAGCTTCTGCAGCCGCGCTTCATAACAAGGGGAATTCCCAGCCAGGGAGCAGTGGACAGAAGAGCTTGTAATAGTAAGACACTGCTTGTGAAATTATACTTTCATTATAGTATCAGTTTTGCATAATATATAGAAGCAAAAACATGCATAATCAAGAAACACATTAGATTTACATTACTGCAAACACTGTACACTTCCTACTTAAACTGATTATCAGATCATTTTTAAGGAAATACTAAAGAACTATTCAAAATGTACATATAACAAGTAAAATGACCAGTTGTTTTAACATAACGGCTGTTTTAGCAAAGAAGTAAAGGTTCACTTTTAAACATTACAAGAAAAGTAATTTTCTTTCCATAAAAATTTTTCTCATTTCTTCAACAGAAGGTGTGTCCAATAACAGTCATTTCAATCCTTGGCCTTTCCTTTAGATTGTTTTTCTAATTGTTTTTAGCCTATTTAAACACACATAACACCAACATTTATTTATACAGTATAGTACATTTTTATACATGACAGTAGCTGAAAGTGCTTTATATTAATAACTAAAGAGCAAAGAATTAGAAAGGAGGCCTCATTCCATAATGGTTTACTTAGTTTAGCAAAAAATGCACACATCTTTACTGCTGAGACACTTAACACTACCTGATTTTCATCCTTTCTTTCTTTGAACAGACAAGCAAATCCTCCCAAACATAAACAGACAGGCTGTTTCATTGTATAGTTTATGAATCACGTCTCTACTAATCTAATCTGATGGTCTGGGCTCTATACTGTAACTCTGCTTTTGATAACAAAGGCATGAGTGCTGCATTCCTTTAGATTTAATAGTATTGATTATTAGCATAATCCACATTGTTGCTATCAATGGAGTGAAGCCTAGAGAAATAATTTGACCAAAGTTGGTCATATTCAAAAAAGATTCCAAAAGTATTCACATTTTGTTATGTTAATTAATTATATAATTTTTCCCACATCCAGCAGCACTAAAAATGACAGAGCAAATGTACTAGAAATAAAAAATTGAAATATCACATTGACACATGTATTCAGACCCTTTACTCTGTAATTCACTGAAGCACCATGGGCTGTGATTATATCCTGGAGGCTTCGTGGATATGAAATAACAATCTTAACACACCCAGATTTGGGGATTTTATGATATTCTTCTCTACATATCCTCTCAGATTCTGTAAGGTTGGATGAAGACCATCAATGGACAGCTATTTTCATGTCTGTCCAGAGATTTTTAATTCAGTTCAAATCCAGGCTCTGGCTTGACAGTTTGAGGACATTCTCAAGGTTGTCCCTAAGTCTCTCCTGTGTTATCTTGGCTTTGTGCTTAGGGTTATTGCCCTGTTAGAAGGTAAACATTTGGACCAGTCTGAGGTCCAGAACACTCTGGAGCAGGTTTTCATTACGGATATCTCTATACTTTGTTCTGATCATCATTCCCCTCATCCTGTCTAGTTTCCCAGTCTGTACCGCTGAAAAACAAGCCCACAGCATTGATGCTGCCACCATCATGCTTCACTGCTGGAATAATACTGCACAGGTGATGAACAGTGTTTGGTATCCTCCAGACATGATGCTAATCTTGATTTGATCAGACTGGAGAATCTAGTTTCTCACATTCTGAGAGTCCTTCAGGTTCCCATTTGCAAACTCCAAGTGAGTATCCGTGTGTCTTTTACTGAAAAGAGGCTTCTGTCTTGCCAGTCTGTCATAAATCTTAGATCAGTGTTGCAGTAATTGTTGTCCTTCTGGAAGTTTCTCCCATCTCTTCAAGGGTTCTCTGGAGCACAGCCAGAGTGACCATTAGCTTCTTGGTCACCTCTCTTACCATGGGCCTTCTCCCAAAATTGCTCAGTTTGGCTGGGTGGCTAGCCCTAGAAAGAGTTGTGGTTGTTCCATACTTCCTCCATTTAAGAATTATGGAGGCCGCTATACTCTTGGGTGCCTTCGATGCTTCAGAAAAATATTAGTAGTCTTCCCTATATCTGTGCCTCAACACAATCCTGTCCTTGAACTCTGCTAGCAATTCCTTCAACTTCATGGCTATGATAAATGTTGTCAACTGTGGGAAATTATATAGACAGGTATGCACTTTTCCTAATCATGTGAAATCAGTTGAATTAACCACAGGTTAACTCCAAACAATGAGTAGAAACACCTCAATGATGATCAACAGAATGAAATGTATGTGTGCCATATTTCAAGTGTCCTAGCCAACGGTCTGCATAATTGTGTTAATGTGATATTTCAGTTTTTTATTTTAAATAAGGAAATTTTTCTGAAATTCTGTTTTTGCTTTTTCATTCTGGGGTATTGAGCAAAGGTTGATGTGGAGAAAAATAAATTTAAATGATTTTAGCAGAAGTCCGCAACATAGAAAAATGTAAAAAAAGTGAAGGGTTAGGGTTAGGTTAAGGAAAAGGGTTAAGGCTCTGAATACTTTTCAGATCTACTGCAGTTTTTTTTTTTAACTCCTGAGAGCCACAATATACATTAAACAGCTAGTGGACAGGATGTAGATGAGATGACCATTATGGTGTACTGATTACAGACATGAACTGAAATTCATTAAGCTGGAATGCCAACTGAAACTCTCTACAATTCACTCAAACTTTGCTCAAACTATAATTTTTGGCTATCCACACAACAATTGTCTAACCTTCTAAATTGGTTCAGGGTTACAAAAAGCCAAAGGTTATCCTAGCATTCTTTGGGATCAAAGTGGGGAAAAACTCAGGCAATGGTATCTGAGGACATACATGCATACACCCACTATCTGGAGCAGTGAGGTAGTAGTGATAACCACTATACAAGTGAAATTAATCTACTAAACGATACTGTGACTAACAAGAACATGGGGACACAGATGGAAATTTAAAGATTTCTTCCTGCAGATAAGTACTGACACATGAATTACTGTAAGGTAAGGCTGGTAGATAACAGTAGTTTAGGGATCATCATAACTCAATTTGATGTCATTATCCAACTCAGAAGTTCTGATATGTGTTTGATTATTATAAAATATATGATGAGAATACTGCTAGGAAAATCAGTTTATTATCGAAATCTTTTGGGTTAACATGACCAACGCTCGTCCTTATTTATGACCCACTCACCACACGCCCCAGATTGGCATAACATAACAAGCGTTAAAGTGATGAAAGGAAAAAAGAAAGAAAAAGGTATATTTACATATTAACACACACACACACACACACACACACACATGCACACACACACATATATATATATATATATATATACTGTATATAAATGTATGTACTGTATATATTATATATATATATATAAAAAAAATATATATATATTTATATTTATGTGTGTGTGTGTTAATATGTTAGATATATATATATAAATAGTGCATACACAAGTTTTGTCACCCATGTAAGGTGGGTTGAAATTTAAGTAATCAAGACAGACATCAGTGTTAAAGTTTGCAGTGCACCACAATGCATATTTGTATGTTTTATGACATTGGGTATGGAATTTGTAAAGGCAGCGTTAAAGTTTGTGATGTGCAATCTGTTGGAATGACATATGCAATTCCTTTTATTTTTAAAAATGTTTGTGATGCGACATCTATTAGAATGACTGAGACACAAAGACAGACACACAGATGCTTAAGCTTTATTTATTTATTTATATATTTTTTTTCTCTTGAGCCTTATATACAATTTAATCTAATCTAATCTAATTAGGAGAATACTGTAGGTGAATATTGTATTATGTTCTAATAGCTTGCCTTTGTAGTGGCATGCAGCTTTCAGAGTATATTGAAATCTATCATCTTTTTTTTCTGAGGTAGTTACTGTAAATAGTGTCACAAACTCAACTCAGAGTCATAGAAAGGTTTGGGGCAGCCACCCATATAATTGATTTCCTGGCTGCAAAGTCGTTTAAATGAATACAGCACTGATGTGCACAAAACCGAGTCCAAAACAGAACTGAGGGAATAGGGAAAAGGTGGAGACTTTTAAAGGGGAAGACAGGAAGTGAGATCAAAGGGGTCGGGCTCATGAAGGTCTTCAGCTATAGGTTCGAGCCCGGACGTGACATTCTCCCGTGAATGGTCTACAGGAAAGGGAGAAAAAGAGTCAGTACACTCTGCCACATCCCAGTATGACTCGGAACTGCCCTTACTCAAGCCCTTTAGCTGTCTCCCATGCGCACGTGTGTGACAATAGGTGCATGTATGTATGATGCTATTTCAAATATAATACACTTTACAAGCTAGTTTGCTAGTTCCTTAGCATATATACTTTCTGTGCTCTTCCATACTGCACCCACAATGCCTCACACCACTGGCAGCATTCAACACCATCTTACTGACAGCCATCAAGCTGCCTCTCCAAATGTTAATATAAGAAACAAGACAGCAGTAATAAGGTGTACTTCTACAGCGTTTAGAAATATAGAAAGGATGCTTTTAGGGTTAATTAATGGGAAATACTACTGTTTTAATGGCCAATTATTAAACATTATGAGGGCTTTGTGTTATGATTTTTCTCAAATGAGAATGCAAACGTGACCAAAAAAGGCCTGTCCTGTACAAACTCAAAGTTCAAAACCTAAAATTCAAAAACTCCAAATTCAAAATTAACACTAGAAAAAACTAAATGAATAAAAATAACTGAAAAAGAATTATAAACTAAACCAAGTCAACAGTCTAAAAATGTAATATTCTGAACAATAAAAACAAAATATCTGAGATATCCATAAAGCCAAAATGCCAAAGACTGCAAACCTTACAAAAGGAGAAACATAAAAAAAAACAAATGTTCACAGTTGTTCGAAAATAACCAATGCCACCACATTAAATAGACATCTCAGGTAACTCTGGCCATAATGACTGTGGCACCTGAGAGGTCACGGCCTGCAAAGAAATTAGGGAAAAAATTAAAAGCACATAAGGAAGATAAAGATAAGGAAGGCAGGAGAAACGATAAACAAATCAAAAACTAAATTAGGACAAGGCACAGCAAATGAAAATTGATATGTTAAGGTACAACAGTCAGGAGATCAGCTTGGCCATAACTAACTAATATAGCAACTCTACATTTACTTACCTGCTTATTATTTTAGTCAACGTTATGAATTTATTTTAAAAGATTATTTATGAAAAAGTACAGTGGCTATATAAAAAGTATTTATTCCTTCCACCTTGATTGTACATATTTTCAATATCAATTTGTATATTAGTTAAAACAATCAGTATTTGACACAAAATATACAGTAAATCTGTAGAAAGTATACATATAAATGATATACAGGCCTGGATTAAGACACCCACAGGCCCCGGTTGTCTTGGCACCTTAACAGAAAGTTGATCATATTTTTAATAATGTGTGTGTTGACACCCGGTAGTTTAATGCGGCATGACAATTTGGGTAAAAAGACCGTTGCCATCATAGGCCCTTAGACAAGCACTCATAATGCCCTGATGATAGATCCGCTTCTTGATAATGTCATATTTGATTTTATAAATATTCCCTCTTCGAAAAATAAAATTGTACCTACAAAAGAAGATTTTCATATGATGGAAACCTTAAAGTTCTATGGACAATAATCATGGACTAAGGGGATGAGTCTTGTGAAAGACACGTGAACTAACTACATAATGGTTCACATAAAATTTAAGAGAATATGACTCTAAATATTTATGATTGCCCTAGAGAGTGGTCACGTGTTGCATGTTGGTTGAACATGCAACTAAGAATTTTACTGTACTCTTTACATATGATTCCATTAATAGTAAAATGAGAAGGTGTGACCAATGTAGTCCAGTCAAGATCAGGCTGAAAAAGTGACATGGAGCCAGAATTTAACACAGTAATTGAAAGTTGGGTGCAGTACTGCTCCAATGAGGGCATCTTTGGGGCAGATGCACATGGATTAGATGCTGGCAGAGGCAAATGACTGGATGAGATATTTTAGTTTACTGTAAGGCAAGAAAGTGATATTTGTACAGAAGACTGAAAGGTATTGTATAAAGATAATAATACTGTTACGGTTTTGTCTGGGTTTCATCCATGGCTTTAGTGGTTTTAATCTTTGTTATTTATTTTGCCATTTTTTGGTGTATAATTTGATTTATTTGTTAATTAATTTGTTTTTGTTAATTTCTGTTCCTTTGTTTTTGTTTTCATTAAGAAACATTCTTACTTTCACCTCCGTAACATATCCCGTGTTCGCTCCTTCCTCTCCTTTTCTAATGCTGAGAAACTTGTCCATGCTTTTATCACATCCCACATCGATTTTTGTAATTCCCTACTGGCAGGTGCCCCTTCTATTCTTATATCACAGCTCCAGCTTATTCAAAACTCGGCCGCAAGAGTCCTTACTCGAACCAGCAGCAGCGAGCACATCACACCCATCCTGCTTCGCCTTCACTGGCTCCCTGTGTCTTACAGGATTGAATATAAAATCCTACTAATAACCTACAAAGCCATAAACGACCATGTGCCAAACTACATCAGTGACCTTCTCCATCACTATGTGCCTTTCCGCCCACTAAGGTCCTCTGATTCTGGCAATCTTGTTGTGCCCCACACTAATCTACACTCCATGGGTGACAGGGCCTTCAGTTGTATAGCACCCAGACTCTGGAATGACCTACCAAAATTAATCAGGTCAGCTGACTCCATGAATTCTTTTAAAAAACAACTGAAAACTCATCTGTTCAGGAAGGCTTTTAACTCTACCTGACTTTATTACCCTTCCTTCAGTTTACCTCTATGTCAAGATGCTCATGTAACCTGTATGTGTGTGTGCTAGACCATCAATGTTGTCTGTTAGGCTTTTCTCTGAATTTACTATCTTACTCTTCTTCATTTATTTATCTGGTTTAGTACAATGCTATATACTGTATACCCTGCTGTTCTTTCTTAAACTCTGTGAAGTGCCTTGAGCATGGGACAGGCGCTATATAAATAAAATGTATTATTATTATTATTAATAACAATCATTATTTCAATGAATAATGACTATTTAGTAACCTGTCCTGTTTCCTGTATGTTGAGCCAAAGGGGGCAGGGCCCCCTGATGCTGAAGCTGTCATTGCCTTTGCCTGTTTGAAGGTGACATGTGCTTCAAGGCTCACCTTGAATGGAGTAAAGGTTGCATTACAATTATCTTAAAGTTTTTCTTCCTCATTATATTTTTATTGGGAAAATACTTTCATTAACAGCAATTTAAAATTTTGGCTAACAAGTAAAAAACAATACACAGCAAAACTTAAAAACAAATCACAAGAAGGTTATAGTTAATAAAAAAAGCACCTTTTTTATTAGGTTAATGAGAATTTAACAAAAAGTGATGTTAACAGGGAAGAGTGGCAGCAACATGTGTACACTAGCATCCCCTCCACTGAAACAGAGTGCCTTGAGCATGGGAGAGGTGCTATATAAATAACATGTATTATTATTATTATTATAGTAATTCAAGTGTGTGGAGCCACCCTGTTCAACAATTTTGTAAAGTAGCAGTGCTATTGTGGGTGTCCAGTGGACAAAGAATAGCATACAGGCCTAAACTAAACAGGATTTTGTTCAGATTCAGTAAAAGCATAACATATATAATCTTAGTACTTATTTTTCATTACCATATAGAGCAGATGGTAGACTTTATTGTGTCTTACATTCTCTGGATCCATTGGCCAACAAACTGTTTTTTTTTTGTTTCCATCTCTTTACTGAGTAATTTGCTTTATTTCAAGAGATTGGATTGCTTTCTCTGAAATCATCCAGCTCTGGCTGAACGTGATAAAAGAGATAAACATTTTTTCAGAGGGTTAACAGCACCATGCTGCATTGCAGCAGCAGAGACTTCTTAGAAATAATGTGTAGCCTCACAATCAGATAGCAGCAAGTACATGATGGCATTTGATGACTTCATGTTTTGAATTATTATTATTGGCAATCTGCTACCAGCATTTGTTGGTATCTACAGAGGATATGGTACATTGATACTCAATTAAGAATAGCAAAAACAAGGTCGCAACATATTATATTTAACCCCCACATTGAGATAATGTGGCATGAAGAAGCTGCTCGGGATTTTGTTTTCCTTTCGTTCTGGCAATCTTGCAGTTCTGATGTAAGAATTCACATTTGATGGAGGCCAGATAAGGGGGATATAAAGAAAAAAAATTATAGCATATTGTGTAGTTCACATGTTTTAATGGTGTCAATTCAGGGTTACAGGAAATCACAGCTCTTGTATCAAGTGGTTCTAGATGAGAAGCAACCAGGCACATACACTCTCTTAATGTATGTGTTGTCGAAAGTCTTCACCGCCTGTGGGATGAAATACATATAAACATGTGGAGAACATACAGCGAGGAAAAAAGTCATACAAGCGGAAAAGAAAACTAGCAATCGAATTAGCAGCCTTGTAGTTTAAAGGAATACTTCACCCAAAAATCATATTTTTATATGTACCTACCCCGTGTAGTTTGTAGTGATGGCTAAGAAAAAATTCAAATCTAATCTTTTCATGCAGAATGGAGAGAATGTATGATATAATAGAAGTCAAAGGTGAATGATGATGTACCACAGTAAGCAATGTCAAAAATATCAATGGAAAAAGAAAAAAAAAAACTCTTGTGCTACTCGTGTTGAATAATCCATATGTCAGTTGCCCTGTCATTTGCTGAAAACGCACAAAATGTAAGCTTTTTGGCTAAAATAATTTTCATACTGGAAATGTGAGATTAAAATGTTGTTCTTGGTCATCAGTAAAAACTGAGTAAGGTAAGCCTAAAAGTGCAACAATTTTGTTCAACGATTTTATGTGACTTTTTTATGTCACGTTTTTATGTCACGCTTTAAATCGGGCTTATTTTAAAACCTACATATATAAGTTTGGTATCATTCTTTTCAGAATTTATCGAACTTTAATGTGATGTTACTAGATTTTCAGATTCGTGTTCCGTTTTTAAATTATAAACTAAAAAATATCAAGAACTCTTGCCAGGAGATTTAACCACGCCCGGGGCTGGAAATAAAAGACAAAGAGTAGATGATAAAGCTGCTGTACAGGCTTTTAAATGTTCGAAGCACCGCATGAGATGCAGACCATGCATCACAACAGCAGCAGCAGCAGCATGCCAGCAGCTGATCAAGCAAAGACGAGGTAAAAAAAAAAAAAAAAAAACTATTTCTCATTGTATCACCGTTTAAGAGTTTTAAGGGTTTTGGAGGCGAAGCTAGCAGGGGGTAAGCCCCCTAGTATATAAAAAAAATATTAGTTTTGGATATCCCTTTTAAAGTATTCCTTTAAACTCCTTTAAATGCCCCTAGTAACTTGTCACAACTATGGAGATTAGAAGATGGTACCTGTATAAATCAATTACTTTTTATTCAAGATCAAACTACTAAAAGAACTATTGAAAGTAATTTGTATCACAGCACAAATCAAAACTCAGTTCATTTCAATCTTACACTTCCTTGTAAAAATATTCTTCCTTGTCTAAGCTGTTGAACTAGATTAAGCATGTTTCAGTATGTATTGTCTGTCAGTAGGGATACTCATTTTTAACAGTTAATGTTGCCAGGCTCTTCAATCTAAATCTTATATTTAAAATCATAGGCAGAGTTCGAAATTTAGGTTTGGGTTATGCAGTTGGGCCAGACAAGCCATGAAAAATATTGGATTTTTTTTTTAAGTTGCAACCGTACTGCTACATAAATATTATGAATATTTGATATGAGACATCACATCCTGTGTCAAATATGATAAATTGCTCAATATGAAGTAAGTTTAACTTATATTAGCACAGTTAAAAGCTCACATTTTCAAAAAAAGTACCAAATACCATTAATAATATTTAAATAACAGAAATCATTGCTTTTTTTGGTTTGTTTGCCTAAATATTTTAAATGGGACAAAACTAGCACTTTCTTAACCTAGAAAATGTATGCATAGCATAATATTCAAATGCATTTGGGGACTTACAGTTAACAGAGTTAAAAATTGGAGTGTTTTCTGTTATTTACTTGCTTCATCCAAGAGACAGACGTCACTTTTTGGTTTTTAAAGTATTTGGTCACAGCAGCATGTGTGAAGTGTGATTGACTCACACACTACCATTTGAATCACTTATACTGACTACTGAGGATGTGTAGCCAACAGGAGTGGCAATTAGACATGTAAAAGAGGAAAATATCCATCCATCCATCCATTTTCTAACCCGCTGAATCCGAACACAGGGTCACGGGGATCTGCCGGAGCCAATCCCAGCCAACACAGGGCACAAGGCAGGAAACAATCCTGGGCAGGGTGCCAACCCACCGCAGGACAGAGGAAAATATTGTAGACCAAATATGCAAGTTGAAATATCTTCTCTCAGGCTAAATATGAAACAGTAAACTAATTTGTAATTTAAGCCGTACAGAAAATATTTCTGTCTATTTTAAGGATAGACGACATGAAAGTCAGAGCTGAATTGAGCAGGACAGATTATACAGTCATATGAAAAAGTTTGGGAATCCCTCTTAATTCTTTGGGTTTTTGTTTATCATTGGCTGAGCTTTCAAAGTAGCAACTTTCTTTTAACATATGACATGCCTTATGGAAACAGTAGTATTTCAGCAGTGACATTAAGTTTATTGAATTAACAGAAATTATGCAACAGGTGCATACATTTGGGCACCCCAACAGAGATATTACATCAATACTTAGTTGAGCCTCCTTTTGCAAATATAACAGCCTCTAGACGCCTCCTATAGCCTTTGATGAGTGTCTGGATTCTGGATGGAGGTATTTTTGACCATTCTTCAATACAAAATCTCTCCAGTTCAGTTAAATTTGATGGCTGCTGAGCATGGACAGCCTGCTTCATATCATCCCATAAATTTTCGATAATATTCAAGTCAGGGGACTGTGATGGCCATTCCAAAACATTGTACTTCTCCCTCTGCATGAATGCCTTTGTAGATTTTGAACTGTGCTTTGGGTCATTGTCTTGTTGGAATATCCAACCCCTGTATAACTTCAACTTTGTGACTGATGCTTGAATATTATCCTGAAGAATTTGTTGATATTGGGTTGAATTCATCCGACCCTCAACTTTAACAAGGGCCCCAGTCCCTGAACTAGCCACACAGCCCCACAGCATGATGGAACCTCCACCAAATTTGACAGTAGGTAGCAGGTGTTTTTCTTGGACTGTGGTGTTCTTCTTCCGCCATGCAAAGCGCTTTTTGTTCTGACCAAATAATTCAATTTTTGTCTCATCAGTCCAAAGCACTTTGTTCCAAAATGAATCTGGCTTGTCTAAATGAGCATTTGCATACACAAGCGACTCTGTTTGTGGCGTGAGTGCAGAAAGGGCTTCTTTCTCATCACCCTGCCATACAGATGTTCTTTATGCAAATTGGCTGAATTGTAGAACGATGTACAGATACACCATCTGCAGCAAGATGTTCTTGCAGGTCTTTGGAGGTGATCTGTGGGTTGTCTGTAACTATTCTCACAATCCTGCGCATAAGCTGCTCCTGTATTTTTCTTGGCCTTCCAGATCTGAGTTTAACAGCAACTGTGCCTGTGGCCTTCCACTTCCAGATTACATTCCTTACAGTTGAAACGGACAGTTTAAACCTCTGAGATAGCTTTTTGTAGCCTTTCCCTAAACCATGACACTGAACAATCTTTGTTTTCAGATCTTTTGAGAGTTGCTTTGAGGATCCCATGCTGTCACTCTTCAGAAGAGAGGCAAAGGGAAGCACAACTTGCAATTGACCACCTTAAATACCTTTTCTCATGATTGGACACACCTGTCTATGAAGTTCAAGGCTTAATGAGCTAATCCAACCAATTTGCTGTTGCAAGTAATCAGTATTGAGCAGTTACATGCATTCAAATCAGCAAAATTACAAGGAGACCCAAATTTTTGCACTGCCAGTTTTTCACATTTGAATTAATTTAATACAACTAAATACTGCTTCACTAAAACTCTTTGTTTGGAAAACACCCCAGTACTAAAGATGTTCCTAGGAAATGAAAGACATACCACTGTTATCTTTTTTTGTTGAAAGTAGAGTAAATTATTATGCAGGCTGAGGGGTTCCCAAACTTTTTCATATGACTGTAGAATTTGTTGATCCATCCATGCTCTAAACCCACTTTTCCAGGGCAGGGACAGCTAAAGTCTATCCTAGGAAGCAACAGATAAGGACAGAAGCAAACCCTGGACAGAGTGCCAGTCCATCACAGGGTAAAGACACACAAATAATCACACACACATTAGGGAACAATTTAGAATGGCCAGTTTACCCAACCTGGATGTCTTTGTATTTTGGTAGGAAAGCGGAACACCAGGCGGAAACTCACACAGACCCACATTCAAACTCATGCTGGGAGTACCATGAGCATGACACCTGGACTCCTTACTATGAAGCGGCAGAGCTAACACTGTGTGGCATATTAATTGATTATTAACATATTTACAATATCTGTGGCCTTAAAAAATTGAGAAAAAATACTTTTTATCTAAGATATATTTTAGTGATATAGCGCAACTCCACCCAGCCACCCCTTAAACACATCCCATGACCAGACTGAAAAAAGCACAGTTACTTATTGAAGGAAGATAAGAAACTACTATTATCTACCAAAAGAGGCAATTACTGCAACTAAACAGTTTCTTTAGTTCTTGCTTATTCTCACACAGCATTGTACAACAACAACAACATTTATTTATATAACACATTTTCATGAAAAATGATATAGCTCAAAGTGCTTTACAGGATGAAGAAAGAGAAAAAAGACAAAATATAAAAAATAAAATTATGCAATACTAATTAACATAGAATAAAAGTAAGGTCCAATGGCCACGATGGACAGAAAAAACGAAAAAAAAAAACTCCAGATGGTTGAAGAAAAAAAATAAAATCTGCAGGGGTTCTGAGGCCACGAGACCGCCCAGCCCATTCTAGGCATTCTACCTAACATAAATGATCAGTCCTCAGGGTTCACATGGAGGAACTTGATAATGACAGTCATGTGGACTTCTGGCCTTTAATCCATCAATGTAAGGACATCACGGTGCTTTGATCAGGTGGTGGTGGCACAAATCGCCACCACAGAAAACCGGAAAAAGAATAGCAGAGAAAATAGGGGTTAGTATGGATTTTGGAGCCACCATGTAGAGGAAGTCTGACCCTTGCCACCTTATAGGCTGGCTTCAGCTGTGAGTTTTCGAGCCTAAACTACTCATTTCAATTTATTGTGCAGCATCTCAATGGAGAGTAAGCCTGAACTTCAGCATTCTAAAACTCTTTCTTTCTTTAATTATTCACATGCAGACTTGCTTGTTTGTTTCTGATTAGTGTCTTGCAGAATTTTAGCTTTAGATTGTGGATGAAAGAATGAAGGAGAATTGGCATTGTCTTATTGTCTTTTCATTCCACCTTAACAAAAATGTCTGACCAAATTCTGTTATGATTTGGGTTCATTTTAAAGACCTTTTTTAAAGACTGATAATTTTTAATTTTTTGGGGGGTGGGCACAGATTTCATTTTTGATACAAATTCTGTTATTATGTTTAATTTAGTTTTACTGAAGCCATTTTGATTTTTCTTTGGCACTGCCATTTTACAGATTTTTTGTATACTGTTACTAGTCTGTTTGCCACCAAGAGGTGACCAGAAATTGTGACATTTGATGTAATCAGGGCAACAGTATCAAGTTTATTATCACATCCTAGTCATCTGAGATTGTGGATTCCACTAAATACTATTTTGCTGTGTATTTCTTTAGTTAGGATTTCCCTGCTTCAATCATGCACTTCAGACATAGCAGTTTGGCACCATTATTTGACTTAATTGACTCTCTAACATTAACTTTGGCGTGTTTTTTGGACTACATTTCATCTTCTTGTCTGAAATCCAATTGAAAATGCATCTTAGAACACATACGCAGGATAAATTCATTATGAAAAATATACAGCAAAGCAGTATAAAATGAAACGGATAAATCATTTATGTATAGATAGATAGATAGATAGATAGATAGATAGATAGATAGATAGATAGATAGATAGATAGATAGATAGATAGATAGATAGATAGATAGATAGATAGATAGATAGATAGATAGATAGATAGATAGATAGATAGATAGATAGATAGATAGATAGATAGATAGATAGTATGTAGTGGTCATCTTTTGAAAATGGTTTAGAGTGAGTACAAAGACTAACAGACATGAAGGAATAAAAGAAGAATAATACTCTGTGTCAGCTCTAATTGGGGTGCCGGAATATATAAAATAATTGTAATTTTTATGTGAAAAAAGAAATAAGATATAGAGCTTATACAGAAAATGTGAACATCTTAATTTGTATGGGTTATGGCAGCAAAAACAGAGGATGCAGGGACATTCAATGCACATTCAATGACATTACAGTTACAGGTTTGGTTATATTTGCCAAAGTTGTATTTTCTGTATCTGCTTGTTAGCTCTCATATGTCTATTGCCTGCTTGATTTGGGTTTACTTTGATTTCCTTCAGATCCATCCTAAGGGGAGCATATTCACAAACAATTGCAGTTTCTGTATAGGGTATTCTTCCAATGTCAGTAATAATAACAAAATGAAGACACAAGCATAAACCTATATAAACAACAATGTTAGAAGAAAAGAACCTGCATGAATGCAATAGCCGTTAGCTTTAAGAAAATTCTGATAGTGCTGTCTATGAAATGTGCTCATATAAATAATTAGGCTGACGGTAAACTGGTAGTAACCTCCACCAGATTTTGAGTTGCTGGTGACTCTGGTGAGTGGAATTATTCATTACAAAACTACCCAGGAATGACTCATGGATAGCCTTTAAACAAACCAGAGTGTGAATTAAAAATCTGCTCCTTGCTATCACAAAGCGGACTCCTTAAAGTAGTTTGGGCAGAACTTGTCTTGGATGTAAAAAGTGGAAGAGACAGTAAAAAAAGCTAAGAATCTAACAAAGAAAGCAACTGGGAAAAGAGACAGAGAACACAACAAATGGAAATGGAATGTGAAAAAAACAAAGTTACTCAGAGCAACCTATTCTTCTTCTTGTGCAGTGGATTCGGAAAAGTATTCAGACCTCTTCAATTTCTGCATACTTTACTGTGCTGTATATTTAATTTTAAATAAATACATCTTGGATTTTTACCCATCAATAACCCATAAGGACAAAGATAAAACATGTTTTCAGAAATGTTTGCAAAAATATAATGAAAAACAGAAACTGAAATCTCTCACTTCTAATACTTTGTAGAAGCCCCTTTGGCAGCAAATATAGCTTTGATAGTTCTCGTTTAAGTCTGTGCAAGATTTGCACACATAGATTTGGGTACTTTATCCCATTCTTCCTTGCACATCCTCTAAAGCACCATTAGATTTGATGAGTTGTGTCTGTAAACTGTACAATCTTCAGTTCTTTCCATAAATTCTCTATGGGGTTTAAGTCTGGGCTTTAGCAGGTCCACTCATGGGCATTCAGAGACTTACCCTAAAGCCACTCCTGCATTGTCTTGGTTGCATGCTTTGGATCATTGTTGTGCTGAAAGGTGAACTGTAATGCCAATCAGGTTGTGTGTGCTCCGGAAGAGCCTTTCTTCGGGGACTTCTCTGTATTTGGCTGCATTCATCTTTCCCTCATTCGTTGCTGTGGAGAAGCACCCCCATAGCATGATGCTGCCACCACCATGCTTCACTGTAGAGATGGAATTAAGCAAGTGCAATGCCTCTGGTTTGCTAGACTTCATGCTCGGAGCTCTTCCCAAAGATTTTAATTTTTGTCTCACCAGACTAGAAAATCTCTTTTTCTCATGCACTTAGAGTTGTTTAAATGCTGTTTGGCAAACTGCAAATGGGAGTTAGCCTCTCTAGAATAAACACCTGATTGATGGGCTGATGCTGAGATGGTCGCCTTGCCAACAGGTTCTCCCATCTCAGCAGAGGTCTTCTGAAACTCTTTTAGAGTGACCATTGTGGAGCATGGCCCGGGCACAGACAGGCGGACACCGATAGTTCACTCAACACACGTTTATTTACAATATTTACACGTGAAAACACACACGCAACCCAGTACCACAGCACCAATCACCCCAAAGTCCAGGCCTCTCAAGCATAATGCCTTCTTCACTGCCTTGCCTCGCCTCGCCTTGCCTCGCCTCGCCTCCTCTCCCTACTCCAGCCATTGAATGGAGGGAGGCAGCCCCTCTTATACCCACCCAGATGTACTCCAGGTGCCTCCCAATGATCAACTGCCGGCACTCCCTGGTGTGGCGGAAGTGCCAGCTGTGCACCCGGAAGCACTCCGGGTGTCCCTGGTCTTCTTCCCCCCAGCACTTCCGGGTGTGGCAAAAGTGCTGAGGGCTAGGGCTCTACAGGCATTCGGGTGCCCCCTGGCGGTAACCATGGGCCCCTACAGGGTTGAGCTTCCAAGCTCTGTTCCCGTGGTCCCCATACCATCCAGAGCGGCTGCCCTCTCGTGGTTCAGGAGCAGGTGTAGTCCCTCTTCCGGTCTTTCCGGGTGTCCCGGCTGGGTACCACTCCCAGCCGCTTGCCACACCATTGAGTTCTTGATCACTTCCCTGATCAAAGCTGGTCTTCTTACTTTGGCCAAACAACTCTATGAAGAATCCTGGTGGTTCCAAACTACTTCTATTTCACATTTATTGATGCCACTATGGTCCTAGGAACACTCAAAGCTTTAGAAATGTTTTTATACCTTGCTCTGATCTATGCCTCACCACAACTTTATCGCAGAAGTCAACAGAGAGTTTCTTGGAATCCAAGGTGTGTTATATACAAAGGTGGGTGTGTGCCTTTCTAAACGTTTTCCAATCAATTCAGTTTGCCACAAGTGGACTCCAGTCAGGTTTTAGAAACCTCTCAAGGCCATATTAAGCAAACAAGATACACCTGGCCCCAATCTGCAGTGCCACAGCAAAGAATCTAAATACTTCTATAAATGAGAGATTTCAATTTTGGATTTTTCATAAACTTGCAATCCTTTCTGAAAACATGTTTTATTTTGTTGTTATGGGTTAATAAGTGTGAATTGAAGGGCAAAAATGATCATTTTTTTCTATTTAAAATTAAATCTACAACACATTAAAGTGTGCAGAGAAGTGAAAGGGTCGGGATACTTTCTGGATCCACTGTATGTGCAAGAATTAACTCTGTGATGATGCTCACAGTAAAAAGTACTACATTATGCAAAAATGGAAAGTAATTGGTAGTTTAACTATGAATAAGTGTGATTAAAATACTTCTTTACACTAATAAGAACTAAGCTTGAAACCTTAATATTTGATATTAATGCATATTTCAATGCATAAGCCACAAATGATAAACTTTTATTTACATTTCATAATTTTTCAATTGCATACTTATGAACTCAGAAGCAGGTTTCTTCTCTTATAAACCCCTTTACAGGAAGTTATTTAAGGCAAACTGAAACAAAAAGTCTTGTCATTAAATAGTCCGAGAAACACTCCCTTGAAATAGATACCAATCTTTTCAAATACAGATGTACTATCTAAAAATTTGAGACTGGAGCTGTTTTGACTAACAGCAATGTTTTTTTTTTTCCAATGATGCCCACATATATGATAAAAAAAGCTGCAATCAAGCAAGTTGTCTCTGGAACGATCACCTTAGTATCACATTACCTGCAGAAAGATAGACAACTATTTAAATAAACTGACAAGGTCATTATTGGTCAAAATTTCCTGTTTATTTCCACCTCCCCCATCTCGCTTTGTTTACATTTTAATATGAACAGTAACTATCTCTTGTAATCTGGGATAAACATAGTTTGTAATGAACATGTAAACTTATAAAACAATAGCTGCATAATCCTGTGTTGTAAAAAGCCCGGGGTCATAAAAACTATTGAAATCGTCAGAAAAAAATTGAAATGTAGAGATGTCAGGTAATTGAAAGGAACTACTCAGGGCATCTCTCTCCTAGGAGGTTTCCTTTTTTTTTTTTTTTTTTTTTTTTTAATATTTTTATTTTATTAATTTTCATTGTAATCATTCCATACAAACAGATCAATTTATAACCCAACAAATTTGAAGACAAATCAAACCCCACCCCTGAGAAGGAGAGCTTAGCTAAAGGAAAATTGCTTTAAGCTTTTTAATAAGGCAACATTAGACAAAAGAAGGGGAGAAGTAAATATCTATATAAATAAGAGATGGAGAAGGGAGTTAAATGCAATAATAGTTAATTCTCTTATTCTAAAATAATATTGATTAAATCCTGCCAAGTTTTGAAAAAATTTTGTACAGATCCTCTAACTGAAAATTTGATTTTTTCCAATTTCAAATAATATAAAACATCAGTTTCCCACTGACTTATAAGAGGAGAATTAGGATTCTTCCAATTTAACAAAATAAGTCTGCGTGCCAAGAGTGTAGTGAATGCAATCAGGAGGTTTCCTTTTGCCCGCGTGCTCGACTCGCTTGTGCATTAGCGGCGGGTGGAAAAGTAAAAGGGATACCGTTTTGCCGATGTTAAGTGACTTTGTCTTTCTTCTGAGGTTTTGTTTTGCTGACGTGCTGGCCTTGCTAGTGTTATTAGCGGCTAAGTGAGTTTTCTGTTTCCTCAGAGGTGGAGCTCTTACCCCGACTCCACCTCTCACACACACTTCCATGCGAAGACGTTTATATATAAGATTCTTCTCTAGAATGGTAAACCCCAACACTCCTATTGGTACATTCTAGTGACGCATGTAGCAGAGAAAGCTGTGCTTCCATTTTCCAGCAATGATTTATTTACAATTGAAAAACCCTTTTCTTACAAACATAAGTCAGCTGCATGTCACCTGCCATAACACACAAGTCTGGTGGTAGTGGCCACATTCGACCCTTCTAACCTGAATCCATCTGAAGAAGCAGGACCTCTAAAATGTGTTACCCACATCCCTCCACCATCTTCTAAGAGAGATCAGGGCTTAACTAGGCAATTTAACACCAGAGACATGAGCTGATAATGTGAAGCCAGTCTCTCTGATATGTTTCCCAAAAAATAAAAACAAGAAATAAATAAATAGGCATATCCCGGCTCCCACTGGACAAGAATATTCTTACAGTTTATTAAATAACAAAATGAAATGTTCATTCCTGAGCATTCTTTGCAGACTAACGTGTATTTTCTCACTAAAAAGAAGTAAATTTAAATATAAAATATTTTCTTTCACAAAAACATCTACACTTGATCAATATAGATTTTCCATTTAACATAACATGCACATTTTTAGGATGTGGAAGGAAAATTGGAGTACCAGAAATAAAACCCATACAGACATGAGACAAATGTGCAAACGCCATACATAGCACATCGTTATTTGTTAAACATTGTAATAAAAACTGGCTCCTGAGCTATAAATATATACTTTTTCACGGCATATTTTAAAAACATGCATGTGTCCTAAATATACATAAAAAGTTTACACCATACACTCTGACAAATACTTCTTCACTCCATTGGGCCAAACTGGATGCCTGGCATGCAACTCAGGAATAACTTGAGGTTGACAATGCAGGACACCCCACCTTGCCAATTCTGTGAGTGAAGAGCCAAAAGAAGCTAATAAAGAATGGAGTCCATTGAAAATGAAAGGAGAGGAGAAAAGAGGAGAGCAGAATGTTTCACAGTACTGACATTTAGCGTCTACTGTTGGTGAGAAGGCTGATGACTACTGCACAACTGATGGAGAGCTGATGTTTAGCATATAAAAACGTAATAATAATGACAAGTGAGGACTATTGATTCACTTGCAAGTTTGAATGGCAAGGCAATAAATACAACAAAATATAAGAATGTTGTAAAGCAGAGGAATGCAGTGACTATATGTGATGTCCTTGGAAGGTTAAGCAAAATCACTGAACAATTTTCTATCACCGATAGCCATGGCCAGTCACAAGCCTGGCTGAGAAAGGAGAAGGCAGGGCCGGATTTTCCTATAGGCTAACTAGGCTTCAGCCTAGGGCCTCAAGATCAAGAGGGGCCTACATTCAAATTGTTAGCAAAATTAAAATTACACTATTCTAAAAACAGTGAACACTAAAACACTGAACTGAAAATAAGGAGAAATTCTATGCATATGACTAATAAACAAACATAAAAATGTATTGGTTAAGATCAACGCGTTAATTTTCCACACAGGTTAGTACCAATCACAACATGTTTCATTTAACATATTGATATATATCACAGTAATGATGTATTTTATTATCTCTCATGTAATTTACAAACTTAAAAATGGAAGGTGAAAGGGCCTCATAAGTGGAATAGCCTAGGGCCTCTTTTCATATAAATCCGGCCCTGGGAGGGGGGTGTGGGCACGTAACTAGGTACCTAACTCTGTCAAATCGATAGCTACAGAAACGCCAACAGTAGCCAAAGGTCCTTCATTAAAAGGATGCATAACAGTGTGTAGCAAAAGCTAGATGTCTCTGGAATTCACAAGGCCCTTCTTTTGACCAGGAGAATCAATATCAGAACATGGAACTCAAGGACCATAATTTAAGTAGGAAAACCAGTACAAACAGTAGCAGATTTGAGGAACTATAAACTTGCTTGCTTGGAATCATTGAGACAAGATGGATACAATCTGGAAAAAGACAATTGGTTGCAGAGGAGCTGCTGTTGTATTCAGGACAAAAGTAGGACAGTGTTCATGGGAAGCACATGGCCTGAAATTTTTCACAGCATATTCCCTACCAAGAAGTAGAATACAGCTATAAATATTGCACAGTGCTATGCACCAACAAATGAAAAAAAAAGCGATGAAGAGAAAAAGCAGCAGTTCTACAACAGACTGCAGGCCATCCTGGACATGCACACAGAAAGGGACTGCAACATCCTGATGGGAGATTTTAGTACAACGGTAGGAAGCAACAACACCAGGTATGAAAAAGTGATGTGTTTTCATGTGTGTTTCCATATAAGAAGATACATAAAGCATCATGGCTGTAACCAAAAACCAGACAGATCACATCTGCCTAGGTAAGAGGTTAAAAAGATTCCTACAGGATGTTAGAGTGAAGAAAGGAGCAAATGTAATGTCTGACTGCCATCTAATGATAGTCAGACTGAAGGTGAATGCAATGCCAAGACACAAATACAACACAGGACTTCTGAAGGCCTAACAGAAGACTACCAACTGGCTCTACATACAAATTTCCAAGTACTGCAAGACCAGGTGTGAGGGGAGGAAGAAACAATTGAGCACACACAGAAGGAAATCAAAAAGGCAGTAACATCAACTGCCAGGAGGTACTTGGTCTAAGAAAATACTATTACATCCCTCGAAAGCAAAAGCACAGCTTTCTCCGGTTACATGATTCACTAACTGGATATTCACAGAGACACTAAAAAAGATCCAGGAAATGAAAGAGAAGAAAGCTGCAGGGAACATGACTAGGACAAGAGCAGAGAAAGCAAAAGTGCAAGAAGAATACACAAAAAGTAACAAAACTATTACGAAAAGTGTCAGAGCTGACAATCAATGATATAGAAAAGGACTACCAGAAGAAGCAGAAGAGGAAGCAGGCAAGGTAAACACGAAAAAAAAAATGTATGATACTGCAATGAGGTTGTCAGGAAAGATCAGCAAGATGGACTGGTAAAAGACTACGAGGGAACCCCAATCATGGAAGAAGAACACTAGCAGAAAAAGTGGAAGAAACATTTTAAAGAACTACTAAATAGACCATGACCATTGACCCCACTGAACAAACATCCAGCACTGCCAGAAAAATAAGGTCACCTCAGCGACTATGCTGTTGTTTTTTTTTTTTTTGGGGGGGGGGGGGGGGGTGTAGTTGGGTATAGGGGATTAGTTTATTCTTACATATTGATAGATCAAAATTTCCTTTCACAGCAGAGACTTGCTGGCCGAGACGTACAATCCTGCCATATTATAGCTTTTTAAACTGAACAGGAAATAGTGTTGTTGATGAGTGAGTGAGTCAGATAGATAGATAGATAGATAGATAGATAGATAGATAGATAGATAGATAGATAGATAGATAGATAGATAGATAGATAGATAGATAGATAGATAGATAGATAGATAGATAGATAGATAGATAGATAGATAGATAGATCTTTATTTGTCCCCAGAGTGAAATGAAGTTCTTTAAATAAATAAATATATAAATGGATGGATAAATATGACACGGTGGCAGGGCTAGAAGTACTGCAAACAAGAGACCACTGCTAATAATTACCTACAGTTATTCTGCTTCAAACAGGAATCCAGAATAACTATAACATGAATTCTGCTTCAGTCTGAGCAGAGAGAAAACCCTAGGGAATATTCAGAATGTGTTACTCTGTTTTTCACAAGACAACTGGGAACTGGATGGAGTGAAGCTTTAACTTAATAGCCCAGTAACACCAGCCACACTACCTGCTTCACTTCTAGTCACCTAACTGATGCCAAATATAAAAGAGATGCTTACACACTTCTGGCAGCTGCCGAATGCATCACAGAAACAAAAGAGTCCCAGAATAAAAACCAGCAGAAAAATTCATTTCAAAGTACCCTTTAGCTACTCCTGCCATTTGAAGGTAGCCCTTCCCAACACTGGGAACTGCCTTGATTCTCATTATTTAGTTTGTGTACTGGTAATTTTGAGTGCACCTCACCAGTCACAGTAAATGTGACTGACTGGCAACTCTGTCACAGTTGTTTCCTCCCAGGTGTTTCTGATGTACAGTAAGTTCTGCTCTGGCTTTCTGTGACTTCTAATGGACAAAAGGGTTCAAAAGGATGGATGGGTGGATGTAAGGCTCAAAACAAAGCACGTAAAATAAATAAACACAGAAAAATGAAAATCAATATCTATTTGTTGAAGCAAATGCCAGTCTGAGATTTTCAGATAACGCAGGCATAATACTCCATTTAAACATTGTGGCAAAACATGTGTTCCTAGTCTAGTGATTATGTTACAAGGCATCAAATAATTTTCATAAATAAAGATGCAGATAATTGGAAACCAGAAGGCAACATGAGGGAAGGCTGACTGAAAGGTAAAAGTGACAAATGAGTACAAATTACAGTATTTTGAATATAGTTTAAAATTAGCAGGACATTAAACAAAATGTGTATCAGTATTAGTCCTGTGTTGTAGAGTGAGCTACTAAAAGAAGTGCAGTAAAAAGTCAGCAGCTTCACTACATATAATTGTTCTGGAAGTAAAAAGGGATAGGCACCGATGACAAGGATGCACACCGTGGATCTAACATTCATGAGTTGTAGAGATGCCCTGTTTAATGAGGTAAATCCCCCTTGGATATACAGCAGACAATTGGACAGCTTTCTTGGTGCTGGGCTCTGAACGTACATATATACTGTGTATGTATCAAGGGCTCAGTAATTTGTAGAGTGTGATTGTTGATACAACATTTAACCCAGGAACGTTCCATACATCAGCTGAAGACAGAAATCAAAGGATCCAGAGGGAATGGAGTTAGAAGGAGGGGAAAAAAAGGAGAAAGGCCATCAAGAAGAAAGACAATCTTATAAAGAGTGCAGGTAACAGGAAGTATGGGGCTTAGAAACTGATGCAAAGCAGGCAGCCAAACTTGAAAGAAATAAGGTCAGTTAAGGACTGTGTGCGCTTACTGTTTACATCAATTTTCTAGGATGTCTTCCTTACTCTCTGGTTTTTGTTTTTTTTTTTTTTGTTCTGCCCTGTCTGTACATACAAGAAGCACAAACACTTGGACAGAATAAAAGTAAAATATTTTATTCTTTTGTTGTCTTGCTGTGTTTGTACAGGTGTGTCCCTTTAGTGAAGGGGCACTTTGTAACACCCTGCTTGATGAAAATATTTTGTTGATGAGACTGTGTAATAAGGGTACTTATAGTAGTCTCCTTGGCTGTTTGCCACTAAGGTGAAAATGTCAAAAAATAAAGAAGCCATGGGAAACTATCTGCTGAAGTGATGATTAGATACTGATATGGAGACACACACATGGATCAGCAATACATTCTCTGTGTATTGGGATCTTCCTGAATGTCTGTTATACAAAGGATACAACCACAAAATTCAGCAAAACGTATGGAAACAATATAGGGTTTATGAGGTCACTATTGTCATGTATATAGGGTTAAGTGCCATAATTAGTATAACTATCTTACCTTGAAATATTATGCTATTTTTCATTTTCCGGACCTGATGATGGGTCTATTCTCATCTTAGCTATAGTCACTCTGACTTGGCTCAAGTCGAAAGAGTCTGCCGGAAGGCTAACCCCCAAACTAACTGTCACCGGCCCAGTAGGTGAAGAAGGGTTTGTAGTATGTGAGTATATATTTTTCTTATCTGCAGCTATTTATAATCTGACTCTGCTTGTATAAAACTCGGGATATGGGCACATCAGCATGCGGGTGACAGCTTTAGTGTTGCAGCTGTTTCTGTGTTTTAAGTATTGTTGTACACTGTGTAGCATTACTGTAATAAAGACGCGGGTGACTACAGCAGCTAGTAACTGTTCAGATAAAGTGTAGTGTGTGAGGACTTAAATGCAATATAAAATGTGTTACAGTACAGTGCATTCAGAAAGTATTCAGACCCCTTTGCTTTTTTCACATTTTATTTTGGGCTGAAATGATTTAAATTCAAATTTTCCCCACCTCAAGATCAATACCCCAGAATGACAAAACAAAAACAGAATTTTTAGAAATGTTTGCTAATTTATTAAAAATACTAAATGGAAATATCGCATTTGGACGATGACTGACTGACTGAAATTGACACAAGTATTCTGATCCTTTACTATGACGCTAATTTGGCACACAAACATCCCATTCTATTGATCAACTCCTTGTTTGGAGTCCACTTGTGGTCAATTTAACTGATTTCATATGATTAGTAAAAAGTACATACCTGTCTATATAAATTTCCAACACAGATGACAATGGTTATCAGAGCAAAAACCAAGCCACGAAGTTATGGAATTGCCGACAGAGTTTAGGCACAGGGTTGTGTTGAAGAACAGATCTAGGGAAGACTACAAAAACATTTCTGAAGCACTTCCAAGAGCTGGGGTGATCAAGACCACGGTGGTCACTCCACCTGATGCGTGGAGATGGGAGAAACATCCAGAAGGACAATCACCATTTTAACACTCCACTAACCTGGGTTTTATGACAGGAGTGGCCAGATAAAAGCCTCTCTCCTCAGTAAAAGAAAGCTTGCTTGTAGCTTACAAAAAAACAGCTAAAGGAGTCTCAGACTGTGAGAAACAAGATGAAGCTGAGATAGAACTAAATGACCTCGATTCTTAGTGTCACTCCTGGGGGAAACCAGGCACTGCCCATTACCATTCCTACAGCGGTGGTGGAATCAAAGAGATCTGTTTTCATTTTGACATTAAAGAGTCTGCTTCTGTTGATCAGTGTCAAAAACGGCAAATGAAATCCACTGTGATTCAATGTTGTATAATAATAAAATGTGAAAACTTCCAAGAGAGGTGAATACTTTCTATAGGCACTGTAGAACATTTGTTTCTGCTATATAGTGAACTGCACTAGAAGGTAATAAAAGACTAACTAACCACCAGTCAAGATGATGACTGCTGATACTATCTGATACCATCTCAAAGCAACAGGATGAGGTAACGGTCACTTGCATATACTGGTATTACTTACCCATACTGTAACCATTTGCTAGCCCAATATCCTGGAATGGATTAAATGGATTCCCATTACTGGTAAATGTTGCAGTGCTGTAATTACTAAGCACAAATTGAAAGTATAATGTTGCATTTCAACTTGAGAACAGCAAACCTTATTTCAGAGATAGAGTACACTACTGAAGTGCCTTACTGAATCTCTCTGCTTGATCTCAAAAATACTTGGCATTTCTGTAAAGAAAAACAAACAGACGCATGTCCCATCTTCAACAAAGTAGTGCATTGTTTCTGTTCAAATATGCCGTGACTAAGCTGGCAAAAACGTTCCTGCCACTGATAAATCTACATTACTCACAAATTGTAGCAGAAATAAAAAGAAGATTCATAAGCTGTGGAATTTCATCCTGTGAGACAATAACCAGTGTGGCCATACAGGTAGCATTCCCTTATAGGGCCATATCAGTTGATATAGTTTCACATCCAACTGGCATGGGATATTACAGAACAATAACTCTATCTGAAGTTGTGAATCTCAAAGAAAGATTTTCACAGGAGTAAACACACAGGATCTGTAGTGTAAGGTCTGGGTATTATATATGGTTTATTTTCAAAGCCCTCAAAAGAAGTCCTTATCTTGAAAGAAGTTGTAACTGCTAGAAAGGTTTATTACAGATAAGGTGATTAGAAAGGATCCTGTTATCAGGAACCTGCCTGCACAGGCAGTTTACTCATCTCAAGTTAGGAACTGTTAAAAAGGAACATAGAAGCACCATTTATATTAAAAAGGAGCCAGAGGTGGGCCAAGATAGAATAAGGAACACATGTACAAATAAACAGTACTGTCACCATTAATAAAATTTTTGATCAATTCCTTTCAAAAATTAGGATGAGGGTGGCATTTAGGTTGAAGCCCTTTGTTCAGCAACTATCGGTAGTCCAGTCATTCTCAGTGTCACTTATATAGATTAACTTAATATTCATGTTTTTGAGATGCTGGAGGAAAACCTTACAGTGGTGTGAAAAACTATTTGCCCCCTTCCTGATTTCTTATTCTTTTGCATGTTTGTCACACAAAATGTTTCTGATCATCAAACACATTTAACCATTAGTCAAATATAACACAAGTAAACACAAAATGCAGTTTTTAAATGATGGTGTTTATTATTTAGGGAGAAAAAAAATCCAAACCTACATGGCCCTGTGTGAAAAAGTAATTGCCCCCTTGTTAAAAAATAACTTAACTGTGGTGTATCACACCCGAGTTCAATTTCCGTAGCCACCCCCAGGCCTGATTACTGCCACACCTGTTTCAATCAAGAAATCACTTAAATAGGAGCTGCCTGACACAGAGAAGTAGACCAAAAGCACCTCAAAAGCTAGACATCATGCCAAGATCCAAAGAAATTCAGGAACAAATGAGAACAGAAGTAATTGAGATCTATCAGTCTGGTAAAGGTTATAAAGCCATTTCTAAAGCTTTGGGACTCCAGCGAACCACAGTGAGAGCCATTATCCACAAATGGCAAAAACATGGAACAGTGGTGAACCTTCCCAGCAGTGGCCGGCCGACCAAAATTACCCCAAGAGCGCAGAGACGACTCATCCGAGAGGTCACAAAAGACCCCAGGACAACGTCTAAAGAACTGCAGGCCTCACTTGCCTCAATTAAGGTCAGTGTTCACGACTCCACCATAAGAAAGAGACTGGGCAAAAACGGCCTGCATGGCAGATTTCCAAGACGCAAACCACTGTTAAGCAAAAAGAACATTAGGGCTCGTCTCAATTTTGCTAAGAAACATCTCAATGATTGCCAAGACTTTTGGGAAAATACCTTGTGGACTGATGAGTCAAAAGTTGAACTTTTTGGAAGGCAAATGTCCCGTTACATCTGGCGTAAAAGGAACACAGCATTTCAGAAAAAGAACATCATACCAACAGTAAAATATGGTGGTGGTAGTGTGATGGTCTGGGGTTGTTTTGCTGCTTCAGGACCTGGAAAGCTTGCTGTGATAGATGGAACCATGAATTCTACTGTCTACCAAAAAATCCTGAAGGAGAATGTCCGGCCATCTGTTCGTCAACTCAAGCTGAAGCGATCTTGGGTGCTGCAACAGGACAATGACCCAAAACACACCAGCAAATCCACCTCTGAATGGCTGAAGAAAAACAAACTGAAGACTTTGGAGTGGCCTACTCAAAGTCCTGACCTGAATCCAATTGAGATGCTATGGCATGACCTTAAAAAGGCGGTTCATGCTAGAAAACCCTCAAATAAAGCTGAATTACAACAATTTTGCAAAGATGAGTGGGCCAAAATTCCTCCAGAGCGCTGTAAAAGACTCATTGCAAGTTATCGCAAACGCTTGATTGCAGTTATTGCTGCTAAGGGTGGCCCAACCAGTTATTAGGTTCAGGGGGCAATTACTTTTTCACACAGGGCCATGTAGGTTTGGATTTTTTTTTCTCCCTAAATAATAAAAACCACCATTTACAAACTGCATTTTGTGTTTACTTGTGTTATATTTGACTAATGGTTAAATGTGTTTGATGATCAGAAACATTTTGTGTGACAAACATGCAAAAGAATAAGAAATCAGGAAGGGGGCAAATAGTTTTTCACACCACTGTATGTAGATGTGTGGAGAATATGCAACTTTTGCACAAGCAGCGAGCAAGCTGGGAAATGACACAGGACAAGTTATGAGGCAGCTGACATTGTACAATTTTTGTAAGAAACTTTCATTACAAGTTACTGTAACACCTTGACACTGGCTCACTCCATGGCTGGGACAGTCTGCAAAGTGGAGTTTGCATGTCCTCCCCATGTTCATATTGGTTTCCTGCCAGAGGTCAGAGATGTTCAGAAGTAAAGTAGTCACTCTAAACTGGCATAATATGTGCGACTGATATGCAAGTTTTAAATTGGTGCTTGGATTGTTCCTATCTCTTGGCAGATAGGTTTTCCATATGCTGAATATAAAATCAAAAGGCAGAAATCTTGAGATATAAATATGAAATATTAAGAAGTCTCTTATTTTGTCCCCATTTCCCATTTTTCTCTCTCTGCTGTTGAGCTCCTAATTGTCTGTTGGGCCTCTCACCAGTCTACACAGTCCTTTAAGTACCCATTTTACAGGGTGATTTCGGGAGTGTGGATGTTGTTGTTGCTAACTATCACAGCTACATTTTCTATGGTTTTTGTTTTTCTTATTGAAATCAAGTTTAAAAAATTTGAACTGAATAAAAAAAAAAATTGAAACCACTTATATCCACCCATCCACTACTAAACACACTTACTCCATATTAGCGTTGCTCAGGCCTGACAGCCAAACAGATGCTTTATACAAGTTAACCAAGTGAGTCAAAGAACTACAAAAACAAAAAGCAGGAAAAACACTTACCTAGAAATGATCGGTAAGAGGAAAAGAAAAGAATTATGCAAGCATGGCTCTGTAAGCATAAACTAAACAAATATGTACTCAGTATTTACACTAAAAACAATTTCACGGCTGTATTATCTGTGCATTATTCATTAAGGATTCAATTTTCCCTGGTACCATAATTTATTGGCAAAATTCCAGACCTGTACTCAATCATGTTTTGAAGAAGCCAAAGGTTTTACCTTTAGACTTCAACAGAGGTTTTACGTCTCCATTCAAAAATGTTATGTTTAAGTAGATTTAGGGTACAATTAGTCATTCACGACAACCAACTAACAACACAACATTAATTAATTATATTTTTACATCATTGGAATTGCAATCTGTGGTCATTTAATTGTCAATAATCAATGCACAGCCATCCGTTTCTTTGGATTTAGAGGACTCAGTGGGTTCTATAATTCTGTCTGCCAATATCTTTTTAGTCATCCTATGAGCTGCCACCTGATGAGACAGTGGGAAACGGTGAGGATGCTGTTTGATAGGAGTAGCGTCACCTGAGCCAATTTCGTGTTGCATTAGATGGGTCCATCGTACATCCTCTGAGGAACTGGCAGATCTATGGTGATACTAAAGCAGAAACTCTTGCAGCTGTTGGCTCTGAGATTGAGTTGGCCCCTCAAACTGGATGTCCTCCATGATTCTAGCATGCTATTCAAGGCAGGTAAAGCATTCGATGGTGGTTGCAAGGGAGTGACTATTGCCCAAGTCTTAGGACAAAACGGTGGCTCCAGGTGTTTCTTGTGCCCTAACAGTTTATAGATAAGACCAACTGAAAAATGATAGCATCCTAGCTAAGCTCCAGCAGCATTCAAGCCCATGGTGATATGGCATTAGAGCAAATATTTATTTCTCGTATACCTCAAAATCACACAAGAAATACCTCAATGGGCTTTAAAAGGTCCTGTTTTATGACAGCCCTCACCCCGCACCTTGAGTCCCAAACAAGACAAGAAAAAACTCCCAAAAGAAAACCTTGCAGAAGAAAATGGAATATTAGGAAAGGCAATTCAGATAGAAACCCCTTTCCAGGTAGGTTAGGCGTGCAATGGGTGTTAAAAATGGGGTAAATACAATACACAAAACAGAACACAAGTAATCCTATTCACAAAGATAGATTAGACATCATTGCCACCTTCGAAATACAATTGTACAAATACTTTGTTCTTACACAGTGCTCCTCACCAAGTGTAGGCACAGAGCACCATAACAACTCGCATTACCGAATATTTAGTTTTACTACTAGGTTGCAAATATTTGTACTTGAAATTATTGGATGGAATTAAAATTTAACAGAACTGCATCCTCTTGGACTGACTTGCAAAATAAGTCCCCTGCATATGCTTTGTGTGGTGCTCCAGTTATCAATACAGCAACCTTACTAAGGATGTGGTTGTGAATCTCTCAACTTAAATATGGAACCATGGAAGGAAAAGATTTGTTCACTATCCCATTGTGCCTTAATCATATGTTTCAGACTACACAAAATTAATTCTTGAAGGACATGCTATACAAACCTTTAAAGATACATATGTATATTGATAATGTCTAGGCAACCTTTGATTAACTACATTCCCAATAATGGTAAATTCAATTTAAAAACTTTGTCAAAGGGAACTATCACTATCTATTTATGAATATATTTTAACTAATTATGAATATATGAGAAGTATTTCCAGACTTAATTGACTAATTTCAAGCGTGCACTCCTAAACGATCTTAAGCAATAATGGGGAGAGACATCAAAATTAATATTTCAGACAAGCAATGGTCATTCATAACATACACTCTTCTTCAGTTACTGCAAAAAATGTAAATCAATTTTCTAATCTTCAGCGCATCACGACTGGTGATCTAAAATACTGTATATACCTACCCATGTAAAAATGATTGATGGATATCACATTCTCCTCCAAAGCATCTAGCCTGTGTTTTTCTCATCTGAGGTCTGAGGTAGGAGGGAAAATGGCAGGAGGGAGGATGGTGCTTTGTCAGACAATGGAATGAAGAAGCAGTATTTGTCAGAGGTTGGAAGATGGATGATGCTTTCAAAGAGGTAGGAATAATGATGGAGTTTTGCTGCAGGGTGGATGGAAATCTTGCTGGAGGATGGATGTTATTTTGAAAGATGTAGAAGGAAGGATGGAATTTTGAATCAGGAAAAAATGGAATTTTGTTGGAGGGAAAAGAATGTTCTAAAATGGACACCATACTGGAGGCATACTAATACGCTGTGAACAACATGATCAAGGGTGGCAGTCAGGTTAAGTAAAATAAGGATACTTTACGACCCTAAACCTGATGCCATGAGATGATGGTTAACATCTCTAATCAAGTAACTGATAGGCAGCTAAATAAGATTGTATTACAAGACAACAGCCTTCTCAAGCACTTCAGAAGCAAAAGGAAGGTTGGTGAGAGGGTGATAAATAAGCCACACTGAACGGTCATCTACAATTGTGTTGGTACCCTGTGCAGGGATTGTTCCTGCCCTGTGTCTGATGCTTGCCAGAATTGGCTCCAGCTTCGAATCAACCATGCACTGGAAGAGTGGATTTAGTGATTGGATGGACGAATGAAGGATCATATTTCTTCTTTTTCAAAACTGGTTTTATGGAGGCAAATTTAAAGAAAGCAGAACTTTGTGAGATGCCAAGACATATGGATCAAAATACTTTTTTAACAAAGAAGAAAGAATAAGTTTCAGTTAGAAAGTAGACAAGAACATCCAATACATAATATGTGCAAGATTCTTGTTAGTTTAAAAAGGAGACATGGGAAGTAATAGGTTCAACAGAGAAGAAGAAAGGAACAGGATTGACATGAGTAACAACAAAGGGTTTAGCTGTTCCCTAAAATTTGCTATTTTATTTTGAGAATGCTTGAGAAATTGTTCACAAATATCATCTGATGGGACCAAAGAATTTGAGTAAATTGGCTTAATTGAGTCATCAATTGCAGAAAACAACATCTTGGAGTTTTTGTTAAAAACATTACTGAGCAAAGAATAATACTTCTACTGGGCCTCCTTAAGTGCTCTAGGGTATGATTCCCAATTGTCCTTGAAAGCTTGATGATTCACAGTTAAACCTGATTTTCTTCACCTGCGCTCAGGCCTACAGCCCCGCCTTTTTGAGATCTAAACTGATCACTGTACCGTGGTGAAGGATGGCAGAATGACAGAGTATGTACCTTTTTAGGGCCAAACCAGTTAAGGTTGCTCAGTAGTGTGTACTTATGCAGGTCCACGTATTGTTTTAGTGATAAAACAGGAAGATGTTTTGAGAGATAACAGGATGTAGCAGACAAAGAGTTCAACATCAATAGCTTTTTTTAACTACATAAACGTATAGTGCCCTACCTGGGGGGACACATGGAATACATAAAATATCCAAAACATCCATGGTCTGAAATTACCAAAACAGCCTATGTTCTGAAATACCAAAATCTATTATTTTTTTTTATTAAGCAATAGTATCACAAGTTACTGCAAGATGTAAAGTAAGACCTTACTTATGAGGACTATTCACATGAAGAGTCAAGGAGCTTCACAAACTCAGATGACAGTGAACAACTAGGTGCATCAACATAAAAGTAGATAGATAGATAGATAGATAGATAGATAGATAGATAGATAGATAGATAGATAGATAGATAGATAGATAGATAGATAGATAGATAGATAGATAGATAGATAGATAGATAGAGTGCATCCGGAAAGTATTCACAGCGCATCACTTTTTCCACATTTTGTTATGTTACAGCCTTATTCCAAAATGGATTCAATTCATTTTTTTCCTCAGAATTCTACACACAACACCCCATAATGACAACGTGAAAAAAGTTTGCTTGAGATTTTTGCAAATTTATTAAAAATTAAAAAATTGAGAAAGCACATGTACATAAGTATTCACAGCCTTTGCCATGAAGCTCAAAATTGAGCTCAGGTGCATCCTGTTTCCCCTGATCATCCTTGAGATGTTTCTGCAGCTTAATTGGAGTCCACCTGTGGTAAATTCAGTTGATTGGACATGATTTGGAAAGGCACACACCTGTCTATATAAGGTCCCACAGTTGACAGTTCATGTCAGAGCACAAACCAAGCATGAAGTCAAAGGAATTGTCTGTAGACCTCCGAGACAGGATTGTCTCGAGGCACATATCTGGGGAAGGTTACAGAAAAATTTCTGCTGCTTTGAAGGTCCCAATGAGCACAGTGGCCTCCATCATCCATAAGTGGAAGAAGTTCGAAACCACCAGGACTCTTCCTAGAGGTCTAAACTGAGCAATCGGGGGAGAAGGGCCTTAGTCAGGGAGGTGACCAAGAACCCGATGGTCACTCTGTCAGAGCTCCAGAGGTCCTCTGTGGAGAGTGGAGAACATTCCAGAAGGACAACCATCTCTGCAGCAATCCACCAATCAGGCCTGTATGGTAGAGTGGCCAGACGGAAGCCACTCCTTAGTAAAAGGCCCATGGCAGCCCGCCTGGAGTTTGCCAAAAGGCACCTGAAGGACTCTCAGACCATGAGAAAGAAAATTCTCTGGTCTGATGAGACAAAGATTGAACTCTTTGGTGTGAATGCCAGGCATCACGTTTGGAGGAAACCAGGCACCGCTCATCACCAGGCCAATACCATCCCTACAGTGAAGCATGGTGGTGGCAGCATCATGCTGTGGGGATGTTTTTCAGCGACAGGGACTGGGATACTAGTCAGGATAAAGGGAAAGATGACTGCAGCAATGTACAGAGACATCCTGGATGAAAACCTGCTCCAGAGCGCTCTTGACCTCAGACTGGGGCGACGATTCATCTTTCAGCAGGACAACGACCCTAAGCACACAGCCAAGATATCAAAGGAGTGGCTTCAGGACAACTCTGTGAATGTCCTTGAGTGGCCCAGCCAGAGCCCAGACTCCGATTGAACATCTCTGGAGAGATCTTAAAATGGCTGTGCACCGATGCTTCCCATCCAACCTGATGGAGCTTGAGAGGTGCTGCAAAGAGGAATGGGCGAAACTGGCCAAGGATAGGTGTGCCAAGCTTGTGGCATCATATTCAAAAAGACTTGAGGCTGTAATTGCTGCCAAAGGTGCATCGACAAAGTATTGAGCAAAGGCTGTGAATACTTATGTACATGGGATTTCTCAGTTTTTTTATTTTTAATAAATTTGCAAAAACCTCAAGTAAACTTTTTTCACGTTGTCATTATGGGGTGTTGTGTGTAGAATTCTGAGGAAAAAAATTAATTTAATTCATTTTGGAATAAGGCTGTAACATAACAAAATGTGGAAAAAGTGATGTGCTGTGAATACTTTCTGGATGCACTGTAGATAGATAGATAGATAGATAGATAGATAGATAGATAGATAGATAGATAGATAGATAGATAGATAGATAGATAGATAGATAGATAGATAGATAGATAGATACTTTATCTGTCCCCAGAGTAAAATGAAGCTCTTTAAATAAGTTGTAGAAGATATGAAGTATGTTACTTCCAACATTAAAGGAACATAATCTCCTGAGGATGAACTGCCTGTGCTAACCTTTCTTGTGTAGTTCCTCTGTGTTCTGAGACCAGTTCAATCTGTCACTAATGCAGACCCCCAGGTACTTGTTAGGAGTGGAGCACTTCCACATCCACTCCCTAAATAGTGTCCAAACACAGAGGCTTTTTTGTGTGGTGAAAGTCAATAGCCAGTTCTTTGCTTTTGCTGATATTAAGGTGCAGAGAATTCTCTTTGTACAAGATACAAAGTTCTCCACTTGAATCTTACTCTGTCTCTCAACCCCTTTATCAACACACACCATAGGTACAGAATGAGTCATTTGGGAATTTCTGCAAGTGACATGACCTGCTGTTATATTGGATATGAAGAGAAGAGTGAAGAGAAAAGGAGACAGGACTGTTCCTTGTGGTGCTCCAGGGTTGCTCACATTTGTATCAGAAACACATAGTTCTTGAGTCTCACAAACTGCAGTCTGCCAGAAAGATCTATTACCCATGACACCATAGGCTCATCTACCTGCAGATCTCTGAGCTTACCCCTTAACAGGGATGGCTGGATGGTACTGAAAGAACTAAAGCATTAAAATAACTGTGAAAATAGTTAAGTCAGTCAATTCAGGAGGCAAGAAACTCCACAAATTCAAAAAAATGTTCAATTTAAGGGGACAGTAAATGAGTATACCAACAGAGGCTGGAAACAATGTCTTTTTTAAGCCAACCATTCAAACGAAAGAGAATATGAAAATCAAAATAACTACATTAAAGTTTTCTCTGTAAAATACAGCAAGCCCCTCACCTTAACCACCCTACACAATCATTTGCATGCAAGCTCAAAGCATTTGTAACCCACTGGGGCAACAACTTGATTCATAAGAAAAGAGTCATCACTGTGGTGCCAGGCTTCACACAATGTCATATTCCATATGGGGAAACATTTGTTGGTGATTAATTTGGTACTAAACAGTATAAATTCACCAGTTCAATTCCACAGTTAATGATGCCTGATTTTTCAAGATTGGGTCCATATGCTTTTTAAGACTGCGCATGCTGTGACTGAATACAAGGGATTGCTGTAGAAGATGAGAATGCCAAATTCATTAAAGTATAAGTTGGGTATTTTTCAAGTTATTTCTCACAATCATGATATAGATCAGTTTGCTATATGAAAATTCAAAATGAAAGTATATTTTATACATTTTAAAAAATAAGTAGCGGGCTCTTCTGTTTAATAAATGGAGCTAATGTGTACCAGAGTCCCAATGTGAAGAAAAGCCTTAAAACCTACTTAATGTATCCACTTTGGAGCAGCAATTTCAATTTAACAAAACATGCCTTCTGCATTTCTGAGGCATGCTTGCGACACCAAAAGAAAGCCAAAATGAATACATTTTATATATTTTTGGGATTCTTTGCTGTTTTCTCTGTGAGGAGCAGTCACCACAGGTGGAGTTATGACAGCTTGTGGTGGCATATCATGTGCATGCATGATAAAATAAAAAAACTCAGAAAATGATGAAAAATAGTGTGTTAGGAAGAAGGATGGATGGACAGATGGATGTCTATAATGTCTGTTCAGTTCTTGTCACTTGATTACGTGCTATGCGTAAGCTCAATATTCTCTCTCACTAAAGCACGAATGTGTATTATCAGTTTAGTGGCAGCAGGCTGTACCTTCTGTATATTGAAAGAATACAAGCAATTGTGTGACTCTTTTCAGACATTATTGTCTAGTTGTCTAGAGAACAGAGACATTAGTTCACATTTGGACATCAATATTCAATGTTAATAATGGTGATGATTTTCTGAGGTGAACCCAATCAACTGGGCTGAAAGATGCTGCAGAGGAAGACCAGCAGGGTAGTTGGCAAAGAAAAGTCTCATTTTAAAGGGCTGAAGCTCACAACAATGGTTTGCTTTTCACTTTTGTCCTTCTTAAAATGACATTGATAAAATATTTTGGAATATGTATGTAATCTCAAGACACAGATTTTAGCTTGTAATATGGACGTATTCAGTTAGTTTTAAGGTTTTTCATCCATTTGGCACACCAGTACCCATTACTTCCATTATAAAATGCAAGAACAATAGCAGGCTAGTAACTTAAAATTTATAAAACATGCTTCACTTTAGAACCCAATTTAATGTGGTAAACTAATATGTACAGTACCATTTGTGGACACCAGGGGACGTACAGCTCCCCAAACCCCTGATACAACAGATACAGAGCCCAAGTCCAGCACACAACACATGTTTATTACACATGGGGAAGCGTTTTTTCTCGCTCTTCACAGCAGCACAGTATAGTGCACAAGCACAGTAACTACCCAGTCCTTTCTTCTTCTTTTCTTCCTCTTCTCTCTCTCATCGCTTCCACTCCTCCTCCAGCAAGCTTTGCCCACCACCTCCCCGAATGGAATGAGGCGGCCCCTTTTTATAGAGCACACAGAAGTGCTCCAGGTTTTCCACAATCTCCTTCCGGCTGCACTTCAAGGTGTGGTGGCAGGCCTGCAGAGGAGTGCTCAGTGATTCACCATTTGCCCCTTGGCGGTGACCACGGGCCCAAGCAGGGTTCAGCTACCATGCTCCAAACCTGTGGCACCGTAGCAAGTCACATAGGCTCCCCTCTATTCTCCTAGGGGAGATATTGCCCCATGTAAGATCCTTACCCTGGTCTTTCTGTTATGAAGGCATCCTGGCCGGGTAGGAGTCCTGGCTGTCTGTTACATATGATTGTGAAGGAATAAATTTTGAGTTGAAAAATACTAAACTGATCCTTTAAGTATTACAAAAATGGCTTACGGGATCAATGGTAAATGTTCTGACGTGGCCACTCAAGGACATTAACAGTGTTAGTTTTAAGCTATTCCCTTCTGTTTGGGGTCGCTTGCTGTCTTGCTGGAAAACTAATCTTCTCCAAGATTTACTGACTGCATTAGGTTTTCCTCCAGGATGTCCAAGTGTTTTGTTGCATTCATTTTACCCTCCACCATTACAAGCCCTCCAGAGCCTGCTGCAGAGAAGCATCCCCAAAACAAGATTCCGCCACTCCCACCATGAAACATGTTTGCTTTTGATAATATGTGTTGGGCTTACACCAAACATTGTGTCTAATCTGATGGCCAAAAAGCACAATTTTGGTCTCATCAGAGCATAGAACCTTTTTCCAACTGACAGTGTGTCCCCATATGCCTTCCGGAAGACTCCAGCTGCGATGTCATGTGTGCTGTACACAGTCTCTCTCCAATCTCAGTCACTGTAGCTTTTAACTCTTTCAGAGTTACCATAGGTCTCTTGGTGGTTTCCATCACTAGTTGTTTTCTTGCAGGATCATATAGTTGCTGTGGACTGCATGCTCTAGGCAGATTTACACTTTTTAATGATTCATTTAACTGGAATCCAAAAGACATTCGGCGATTTATATATTTTCTGATCTCCATCCCCCAACTTGTGCTTTTCAATCACCTTTTATGGAGTGTGTTTTTGTCTTCATTGTGTAGGTCAGTCCACCATACTGACTCGCCCCAAATTGAGACCCCTAGATTACAAACAGGTGACCTTCATTTAACTAATTATGTGACTTCTAACACCAATTGGCTGCACCAGTTATGATTAAGCTGTGTCCTATTGAAGACTTAAGCAACCAATTATTTAGTGTGTTTTATTTTTACTTAATTTAGACCACTTTGCAAAGAACTGTTTTCACTTTCATATTGAGGTGTCTTCCATTGGCAAAAATGGCAAACTAAATCCACAGTGATTCACTGTTGTTTAACAATAAAATGTGAAACTTCCAAGGGGGTGAATACGTTATATAGGCGCAGTATCATTTTGTTAATATTAACAGAGCTTCCATAACATTGACATTAAGAATGCCATTATCATCAGTGGTCTGTTGACTATCCTACAAGGTGGCTGTATGAGGGTACTGAAAGTTTCAAGTCTGCCATGACATCACACTATTAATTGAGAAACAGTTACGATGGCCTTTTATATTTAATTCCAAGTAAAATGCAGTCCCATAACTTATGTCAGCCAATTGTGCATTGCCTTTAAGCATGGGAAAATTTGAATCTTGCCCTGCACTTGAAGCTGGAATCAACTTTGGCTTCTGCAAATCCTGACTTGGGTAAGTGAATATTGGAAATGAATGAATATGTCAAGTTTCTTGCAGTTTCTCCCTATATGTGGATTGACTATTTCTAAGAGTCAACTGTTTAATTTGGTCAATTAATCCAGAAATTACGGTTTGATTAAATAAATTATGATTTTGATTACACAGAGGAGAAACTATGAGATGCTTACCCTGCTACAATTTATATGACAGAAGCTGGGGAGCTCATGTACCACAGTAAAGCAAAACCATGAAAAGATTTATTTTTTGCTTGTGTTATTCAGGCTCACTCCAAAATGGCTACATCTAGCTGTCTCAATCTTGCGGCCTCACATCTCCTTAACAGTCTACACAAAGCAGTTGTCTATAATACTCATCCCATTGAATCACACAGGAGAAACATCATTATTAATGAACTGTCCTCACAGAACACACACTTCCTTTTAATCTTGTAAAGCATTTAAATACTGTATGTATGTGATACAGCACATAGTATTAGACACTAGCAACAGTCAAAGAAAAAAAAAACAGCCATGCAAAGCAGCAACATCATAGGATATGCCAAGCACTGTCTCAGTGGACTGGCCAGCAAAGGTTTGATTAATCACCTTCAGAAGTGTTATGAAACATACCTGGTCATGCTGCCTTCTTCCCTTTGTAAGAGCAATGATGACAGACATTTCTCCTTATCGATTGAGAAACAAACTGAAACAAGACAAAATAAAAACTCTTTACTTTAGAATGTGAATTACTGAATTGTAGTTTTCCCCATTAAAATACAGCTGTCAACAGAATATTTCATTGCCAGTAACTCTGTTACCATTTATAGCAATGCATCCATACTGCACTGAAATGCACTTCTCTCTGTGCAGTATGTGGTGCCTAGTGGGAGAAAATATACATATACTATATACAGTGGTGTGAAAAACTATTTGCCCCCTTCCTGATTTCTTATTCTTTTGCATGTTTGTCATACAAAATGTTTCTGATCATCAAACACATTTAACCATTAGTCAAATATAACACAAGTAAACACAAAATGCAGTTTGTAAATGGTGGTTTTTATTATTTAGGGAGAAAAAAAAAATCCAAACCTACATGGCCCTGTGTGAAAAAGTAATTGCCCCCTGAACCTAATAACTGGTTGGGCCACCCTTAGCAGCAATAACTGCAATCAAGCGTTTGCGATAACTTGCAATGAGTCTTTTACAGCGCTCTGGAGGAATTTTGGCCCACTCATCTTTGCAAAATTGTTGTAATTCAGCTTTATTTGAGGGTTTTTTAGCATGAACCGCCTTTTTAAGGTCATGCCATAGCATCTCAATTGGATTCAGGTCAGGACTTTGAGTAGGCCACTCCAAAGTCTTCAGTTTGTTTTTCTTCAGCCATTCAGAGGTGGATTTGCTGGTGTGTTTTGGGTCATTGTCCTGTTGCAGCACCCAAGATCGCTTCAGCTTGAGTTGACGAACAGATGGCCGGACATTCTCCTTCAGGATTTTTTGGTAGACAGTAGAATTCATGGTTCCATCTATCACAGCAAGCCTTCCAGGTCCTGAAGCAGCAAAACAACCCCAGACCATCACACTACCACCACCATATTTTACTGTTGGTATGATGTTCTTTTTCTGAAATGCTGTGTTCCTTTTACGCCAGATGTAACGGGACATTTGCCTTCCAAAAAGTTCAACTTTTGACTCATCAGTCCACAAGGTATTTTCCCAAAAGTCTTGGCAATCATTGAGATGTTTCTTAGCAAAATTGAGACGAGCCCTAATGTTCTTTTTGCTTAACAGTGGTTTGCGTCTTGGAAATCTGCCATGCAGGCCGTTTTTGCCCAGTCTCTTTCTTATGGTGGAGTCGTGAACACTGACCTTAATTGAGGCAAGTGAGGCCTGCAGTTCTTTAGACGTTGTCCTGGGGTCTTTTGTGACCTCTCGGATGAGTCGTCTCTGCGCTCTTGGGGTAATTTTGGTCGGCCGGCCACTGCTGGGAAGGTTCACCACTGTTCCATGTTTTTGCCATTTGTGGATAATGGCTCTCACTGTGGTTCGCTGGAGTCCCAAAGCTTTAGAAATGGCTTTATAACCTTTACCAGACTGATAGATCTCAATTACTTCTGTTCTCATTTGTTCCTGAATTTCTTTGGATCTTGGCATGATGTCTAGCTTTTGAGGTGCTTTTGGTCTACTTCTCTGTGTCAGGCAGCTCCTATTTAAGTGATTTCTTGATTGAAACAGGTGTGGCAGTAATCAGGCCTGGGGGTGGCTATGGAAATTGAACTCAGGTGTGATACACCACAGTTAGGTTATTTTTTAACAAGGGGGCAATTACTTTTTCACACAGGGCCATGTAGGTTTGGATTTTTTTTCTCCCTAAATAATAAACACCATCATTTAAAAACTGCATTTTGTGTTTACTTGTGTTATATTTGACTAATGGTTAAATGTGTTTGATGATCAGAAACATTTTGTATGACAAACATGCAAAAGAATAAGAAATCAGGAAGGGGGCAAATAGTTTTTCACACCACTTTATACAGGTACATTTAAATGTATCTCTTCATTGATGCACATATATTTTTTCCCACTGAAAAATATAAACAGATGCACAGAAACATTTCTTATTTCTTCTATTTTTTTTTTACAAACTTCATTCCAAATGTTTGTTAGCTTTTCACATAATTGATGGAAAAAACCAGCTGAATCAATACAGAAAATTAACTGCTTGGCAGTGGATCTCCTTATGGGCTCTGCCAAAGTATGTAATAACATGCCAAGGCGAGAGGGGGCGCTAACATGCTGTCACTGTCCTGTTCCACTGACAGACTGAGGAGATCGTTCCTCCCCCACATTATGCGACTCTTCAATTCTACCCGGTGGGGTAAACGTTAACATTACACAAAGTTATTGTCTGTTTTTACCTGCATTGTTATCAATCTTTAATTTATTATTGTTTTTTGTATCAGTATGCTGCTGCTGGAGTATGTGAATTTCTTCTTGGGATTAATAAAGTATCTATCTATCTATCTATCTATCTAACATTGTCTTCTACTTCTGTCTCTGCAGAACTGACAAATGGCTCAGTGAGGGCACCTGACCCCAAGTCTTCCATTCCCCCCATCCATAAGAGCGCCGGATTCCTTGAAGGGGGCATCATTTCAGATGGACGGACCACTAGACAGAGCTCCCATGTAAACTGAACTACAAAGTTCTTTTTCTGCTTTTGACCCAAAACCCTGGGCATTGCACACCAAGATGGGCGTTACTTCTGCTTATTTAATTTGATATTAAGCAGTTGGCACCCAAACATGCTATGATTTTTTTTTTAATGAGTAGTCAGCTTTTTAGATAAATTACTTTTGCTCATATGTAATGTAAGAAAGACAAAATAAGGCATCCCAATAAACATATCATGGGCCTAATAATTTGCTTGTTTTGCAAGTTTACCAAATTACAGTGATTTTATTAATATTTATACAGGTTTTAGTAAATAGATTCCCAAATTACATTTTGCTTGTTAAACTGGAATGAGCACATTTGCTGACCAAATCTATTACAAAAATTCCTGATTATCTGCAGCAATATCTTCCATAGATGAATAGTACTGTATTGCAAAAAGGTGCTATAAAACTGCCTTAATTAAAAACATTTGAAAGTTTAGTGTCACTGGAGAAGGGCTAACAGTCTGGGGCTGTTTTTCTAGTATCTTGGTTCCAGTAAAGGGTAATATTAATGCTATTGCATTTTAGACAATTGAATGCTTCAGTTCTTTCCCATTCCAGTATGACTGTGCCTCTTTGAAATGTGAAAATAGTTTTAGGAACTAAATACTTTTTCAAGGCACTAAATTGCACACTGTAGACACCAGGGGGTGCCCCAGCTTCCTAAACTCAACACAGACGGATACTGGGCACAAGTTTAAAACACAAAGAGCCATTTATTACGTGGGAAACTCTTTCAACAGCATTTCCCACCACCACAGCCTCAAGTACAATAACAGCACACATCGACTCTTCTTTCTTCCTATCTCTCTTGGTCACTGCCTCCTCTGCTCCTCCCAGCAAGCTTCATCCATCTTCCATCCAACTATGGCTCTCCTCTGTGAAACAGTCATCTCCTTTTTGTTGGCCACCCCGGAAGTGCTTCTGCTCTTCCACCCACATGGTCTGGACTATATCTATCTATCTATCTATCTACATACAGAGTATCCTCCATGATGTTTGGGACAAAGACACATTTTATTTTGATTTACCCCTCTGCTCCACAGCTTAAAATTACAAATACAATAATTCAGACATGATTAAAGTGCACATAATGGTTGGGACATAGTAATGGTTAATAATAAAATAATAATAATAATATATTTATATAGCGACTTTCCCATGCTCAAGGCACTTACAGAATATAAGAAGAATGGCAGTGTATACAGTATATAGCGTTGTACAATCCAGATAAATAAAGAAGATTACGACAGTGAATTCAGAGAAAAAGCCTAACAGATAACATAATTGATGGTCTCGCACACACACATACAGGTTACATGAGCATCTTGACAGAGAAGTAAACTGAGAGAAGGGTAATAAAGTCAAGTAGAGCTAAAAGCCTTCCTGAACAGATGAGTTTTGAGTTGTTTTTTAAAAGAATTCGTGGAGTCAGCTGACCTGATTAATTTTGTTAGATCATTCCAGAGTCTTGGCGCTATACAGCTGAAGGCCCGGTCACCCATGGAGTGTAGATTAGTGTGGGGCACAACAAGATTGCCAGAATCAGAGGACCTTAGTGGGCGGGCAGGCACATAGTGATGGAGAAGGTCAATGATGTAGTTTGGCGCGAGGTTATTTAAGACTTTGTAGGTTATTAGAAGGATTTTATATTTGATTCTGTAAGACACAGGGAGCCAGTGAAGACAGAGCAGGATGGGTGTGATGTGCTCACTGCTGCTGGTTCGAGTAAGGACTTTTGCAGCTGAGTTTTGAATAAGCTGGAGCTGTGATAGAAGATTAGAAGGGGCACCTGCCAGTAGGGAATTACAATAATCGATGCGGGATGTGATAAAAGCATGGACAAGTTTCTCAGCATTAGAGAAGGAGAGGAAGGAGTGAACACGGGATATGTTATGGAGGTGAAAGTAAGAAAGTTTCTTAATGTGATTTATGTGGGTGGAATAAGAGAGGGAGGAATAAAAAATGACACCAAGATTCTTTACAGTAGAGGCAGGTCTGATGAGATCACCGCCAAGATAGACTGGGAAGGAGCTCATTTTATTAAGTAGCGCTTTAGTCCCAATTTGCAGGAGGTCAGTTTTGTTGCAATTTAATTTTAAAGAGTTCTGCTCCATCCAGGTTTTAATTTCACTAAGGCAGGTTGTGAGCTGAGAAAGCTCTGATGAAGTTCCACTTTCAACATTGAAGTAGAGTTGAGTATCATCTGCATAAAAATGATAACCCAGTCCATAGCTACGTATAATAAGGCCAAGGGGAAGCATGTAAATACAGAAGAGAAGACGGCCGAGGACAGAGCCCTGAGGAACTCCTTGCGTGACCGGCGCTGTGCTGGACCTACTGTTGCCAAGACAAAACAAACTCTTGCCTATCAGTCAGATAGGACTTGAACCACTGGAGGGCAGTGCCAGAGATACCCAGCATGTTCTCCATTCTGGACAGTAGAATGTCATGGCTGACCTGAATGTCAAATGCTGCACTGAGGTCTAACAGAATTAATATGTTGGTTTGTCCAGAGTCTGCTGCCATAAGCAAATCATTGGTTACCCGTAGCAGAGCAGTTTCACAGCTGTGCCGCACCCTGAAAGGGTTCCATCAAGTTATTAGAGGTTAAGTAATTGGTGAGTTGGGAAGCTACAACACGCTCGAGAACTTTTGACAGGAAAGGTAAGTGGGAAATAGGCCGGAAATTGTTAAGATTGTCAGCATCAAGACCAGACTTTTTTAACATTGGGGTTACAGAAGCAATTTTAAAAGTGAGCAGCACAAACCCAGTGTCGAGGGATGAGTTTATTATTGTTGTAGCAGTCGGGATTATGGCATGAAGGCAGGATTTAAGTAGTGTGCTGGAGATAGGGTCCAGTACACAAGTAGTCGGCCTCATCTTACAAAGCAGGTTGGTTGGTATATTAAAGCAGCCATATTTAGTACTTTGTCTCAAATCCCTTCCATGCAAAGACTGCTGGAAGTATGCGATTTATAGACATCACTAGATGCTGAGTATCTTCTCTGGGGATGCTCTGCCAAGTCTCTAATGCAGCCATCTTCCACTCCTGCTAATATCTTGGGCTTGTCCTGTTAAATATTTTCTTAAGCACAGTTGAATTTATTTTCCTATTAACTGCAATATCAAAAATATGATATTCAGAAAATGGCTTTTTGTAAAGTTAGGTCACTTTACTATAACACGTCACCCAAACTACCATAAATGCATAGGAAAATCCATTAAAAAGTCAATGACCCCAGAAACATGGCAAGGAAAACATTTTACGAAGCTAAACATATTATAAGATGTTTAACTTTTCTGTACTTTTTGTTAATATGAGGTTATATGGGAAAAATTACAAGGTTTCATCCTGAATTGATATTTAAAGGTGTTTTTACAGATATTAAACATAAAAACTGGACATATTTGAGCTGAACATGTTATGAAAGTTACAACCAAGTATTCTAATTGTTTAGGTCACCAGGGATTTAAAAATTTGACTCTATGAACAAGTGATAATGACACTGTGGCGTACAAACCCTCAAAGTATAGAGCAATACTGAATAGGATCAACAAATATGAGTGGTCAAACAAAATACTATCAAATAGAGTCTATAAAGGGGACTTGTCAGATTAAACAGAATGTTCTGTGAAAGAGGCCATTCCTGAAGAGCGTTAATTTTTAACTTTTTAAAAATATACACCATATTCACCTTTTGTTCCAAATTAAAATGTCATGCTGTTAATGTGATTAAAAAAAATCTTCTCAGCTCTATACTTCAATCTCATATACATTTTACTCTTACTTATTTTTGGAAATGTAAACATTTTAGAATGCATCCAATACTAAGTATGTTAACTTGAAATATTTAATGGCAATTAATAATTGTAAGGTCATGTGACATAAATACACTGCATTGCTAACATCCCAATATATACATTTTGACAGAAATGTCTTATAGATGTTACCTCAAAACTATCTTACATAAAGTTAATTTTTTAAAATTTTAACTAACTAAAATTTAAATATACTATTCATAAGCACATTTCTATTCATACACATACCATATGTATTCAAAACAGCATTTTAGGTCAGCAACAAAAAACTGTTACCCAGTGATTTTTTTTTTTTACTTAGAAGAAACTAAACATGAATTTAGCATTTTGTTTAACAATTTGGTTAGCTCAGATTTCATTCAAGTTTAGTTGTGTATTCATGGGCAGATCTCTTCAAGACTCCAGTCTAAAATTATGATAAAGTCTTCCACTGTAAGTGCTTGTAGCCTACAATAAAAGTTGACCAAGACAATGAAAATACCAAATACAATTAACATTACTTGCTACATAATTTATCCTAGGGCTGTGCATACTTACATAGCATCCAAAAGTGCATGCATATACTCCTGCAAATGCAAAGAGGACAAAAAAAAACCCAGAAAAGACTCAAAAACAGAATTGCTAAATATAATTTATTAGAATCAACTGACACGTTTGTATAAAGCCTTTTGCATTTGACAATGACAAGGCTAATTACTATTCACCTCTTTTTTGCATGAGTTCAGTTTCCCATTTAATGCTTTTTATGCATAAAACTGCATTACTAAAAGTTCATATGAGAGCTGATCCAGTATAGACCAGGAATAGAACAACGTGGTGAAGGCCATTTAACACAGGAGAATCTACTTGTTAATGCACACATTTAAAGAATGGACACTTAGAGAAACACTGTTACTGTGAGTTTTTTTTACATAAAATAGTGGTCTTGTATTTGTAAACAACAGTTTAAGTTACACTTCCAAAAGTAAATTAGGAGAAATTCAATAAAAAAAAATGTAATAAAAATTCAATAAAAGTTGGTTCAATTTTGAACAATATACTACGTGTGTTTATTCCAAATTCTGATCTGTTATTCTTTACATGCAAATTACCAAGGGCATTTCAGAATTGATTTTTATACTTTAACAAAGTCTTTTGCTGACGGAGTCATAAAAATTTATAGGCATGACAAGCACATGTCCACTATCTAAAAACAGTAAAGTTCAGAAAATGACATGCATTGTTTTATATCTTTGAGAAAACAAAAAGAGAAAAGGAGAGAGAACTCAAAATGTGCACATTCCCTGCTGCAGAAAAAGAATTAACATTTCTCACAGTTCTCACACAGATACGCATACTGGTATGACTGTAACCTCTCTACTTAACACCATCACCTGAAAAGCTGGCTATACAAAGAAACAAATAAATTTTTGTTCTGATGTCTGTACTGGTTTAATGAGAATAAGCAAACATTCATTACTGGACAAAAAGTTACTATTATATCAAGCTCTCATGTAAACTATTCTTATGTCAAGCAGAAACAAACATTTCAACAGCTATTGTTTATGCAAATAGATTTGATACATTCACTGTCAGAGAGAAATACAATAGGCTATTTAAATAATAGCCTTTAAAAACACCTTTGAACAACAGCAAACCTATGTAAGTGCAATCTACCTTTGAATAAAAAAATTGAAGAAAAATTCTACCGAAAACATGGTTGAGTCATATTTTTAAATACTGCAGATGACTTTGTGGAGTTTTTCTTTTTTTATTTAAAGGTAGCTTAGTGACCCACTGACAGTGCAAAAGGTATACTTTGTCTAATTGAGCATTTGTATTTTTTCCAAGAGCTCAATAAGAGCTTCTTATATTAAAAAAAAAAAAAAAAAAAAGTAGTTGACATCCTCAAGACTGAATCAGGCCATAGTCATTATTAACAAAGTCTAATTTATTCTTCGGCACTTTAAAGCAGAAATTGAATTGGGGGCAAAGGGGTGATGTTTTTGTATAAAATGTGAGTGACCTACATGTAAGACAAACAAATTCCCCTGCCCTCTTTACAGATGTTCACTTTAATCCATAATAAAGAAAACTGGATAAATGTTGTGAGGTAAACGCATAAGATTGTCATTATTAATGGCTGTTAATTACAATAAAAATATTTATATTTTTAAATTTATATTTATAAGAAAATACATTGCCATAGTAACAAATATCAGACATGGTGAAGGCAATGTATTGAAATATAAAAGATACATTTCTGAAACAATAAAAAAATCTCTACATCTACTAACATAATTATTCTTGTGCAGACTTATACCTAACTACTGATACTACAAATAAAAAAAAAATAAAAACATTATGTAATATGTGTAGTTTTAAACAGAATAAAGACTTGTAAACTTGTGTAATGTACTTCCCTCTCAGAAAGCTTACTAGCTGTTAGGTATATAGTGCTGTGAAAGTTTTTGTAGTAGATACATGTTTTATACCTGAGCACATCTTTCTAGTTGTATATACTTCCTCATTCTTCACCTCCATTACAAAAGCAATTATAAAAACCAAAATGAAAATTTGGCATTAATTATATGGGAAAACACTAGCGAGTAGCAAAATAATATTAGCAGTACATCTCCATGTAAACATCCCAAATGTTCTCAAAGGCATTTAACTTTTGGTGTTACTTTCCACAGCAGCACATACAGTAACACAGTTTTAAGTCATTTTCTGAAAGTTAAAGGCAGTCAGTATCATTCACAGTAGTGTTAACACCACAGGTCTCCTACTTTTACATTATGCACCACAAAGTGCATAAAAACTACCATCATCTTCACAAGACAACCTTGTTTCTTGTGTTAAAAGAATGCATAGACGTGTAAGAAAGAATCAGAAATAAAGCTTCACAGTAGCTCCCATTGGAATCTTGAATAAAAAATGTGTCTAAGGAGTGCTGTTAATAGTTTCAAGTGTTCCTCAAAAGGTGCTCAAATAGAAGTGCCACTCTTTTCATTTTTACGTTTGGTAAGGAAGTATTTGAAGAACTCATAGACCGACCAAGAGATGGCAGTAGATGGCATCTGGTATATGATACGAGCCTGCATACCTTTGAAGAATGCTGGGACACCACCTATTTGATAAACTGTCCTAAAGGCATTAGCCATGCCAGAAAGGTGCCCGCTAATGTTGATGGAGGTTAGAGCCACATTCTCCTGTGTGTTAAGTAATGTTTTGCAAACATCCAAAGGTGTGGTTACTGCTGCTGCAACAGCTCCTGCCACTGCCCCCGAGATTATATGGGTGTGAGGCTGGTACTGCCGTCGAGGATTGAGCTGCTCTTGCATAAATTCATAGCTAATGAAATGCATGGCCTGGAATGGAATATTCATTGTCAGCTGGGTGGTGTAACTGCGGTAGAAGGCAGCCACTCCTTCTGTCCTCCGCACTGTTTGAATGCAGTCCCATGCACCTTTGTATGGAGAGTTGTACATCTGCATCCTCTGCTTTACCACTGGACAAAAAAAAGACGTATAATATATAAATTAAATGTAAAAACAAAACTGAACAATCACATGCACCTTTATACACAGAACTGTAGGCCACAGGCATTACTACTGGACAAAGCACACACAAACAAACATATAAAATGTAAAAATAAACTATGTGAAACAAGCATGCAAGTCCTTATTACACTTTAAAGTTTTTTATCACAATGAATAAAGACCAGACCATTTACATTGGAGGAGTTAAACTCAAATCCTGGAGGGCCACAGTGGATGCAGATTTTTATTCCAAAAACTTTCTCCTTTAGTGACTAATTATTAATGCCAATACAGCATATTATTTTACCTTCATTTTAATTGACTAGCATTTTAATTGTTTCATTTTTTCTTTAGCTAACAACCAAACAATGAGATGCAAAGTGTTCCAGCAAATGACCAAGCTAACTGTGATGCATTGGCGTCTTTTATACAATATCTGCCTCTGTAAAATATTTGAAAAGAAAAAAGTGATGATCTGAGAAATATTGATCTGCTGAAGTCAAGGAAAAAGAAAATCAGTTTTGTAAATGATTGGAGTGGCAGAATGAGATCATTAACAAGAAATGGAATTTAATGAGTTTCATTAATAGTTAAATAGAGGTTTGATTAAGAGTGAAAATGGTAGTCCTCTAGGATTGTTTGAGATTCTTGAGTTAGATGGCCATTTGTCTTGTTTTACATCTCTTTTATTACACTCCTGCTTTACATACAGGTAGTCCCCAGGTTATGGACATTCAACCTACGACTTACGAAAGAGGATGCAGCTGTGACGCATGCGCCTCAGTAACTGTCGCTCCGTCATCTTTGGCCTGGGGATGCAAGCGGTGGCTGGAGAGGGGCGATTTCGCTGCTCACGCAGTGTAGTGTCCCTCGGGTGGCTCCCGGAGGCAAGTGGTGACCCATGGTCCATAGTCACCGGGGCCACAGCTATCGCTCGTGTGCAGGGCGATGGTTCGCTGCCCGCCCACTACGCCGCCGCAGCTACTGCTCCTGACTGGACGCCAGGCTGGATGGAGTGGAGGGGGGTGTTTCACTGCCCGCCCAGTACACACGGCTGGTAATGCTGCAAGCGGTGACCCGGTTGTGGCTGAATGGGGCGGTGGGGGTAGCATTGCAGTGTACCTCGGATGGCTGCCTGATGAATTGGGGTTGGGCAATTCACTACCCGCCTTTGGCCGCACCATGTTCGTTCTCGGTGGGCAGACACTGCAGAGAGCATACTGTAGTGGAGGTGACTGTGAGGTAGGTTGGTGAAGAACCACCCCTCGCCACCCCCATTCATTCTCAATAGCAAGCCTGCTTGTACTGTTACGCACATAGCAGGAAGTTGTCTCTTGTCAGTACATCAGACGTGTTGACTGGTGCCTTCCTGCTGTGATAGTGTGTACTGTATAGCGCTGTGCAGAAGAGCTCATCTTAACCTTTTGTCTTCACCCTTCAAGAATGTCTCTGAAACACAAATCTGATGCAAGTGCTGGTGATACAGTAAAGAAGAGAAAAGCTATCACCATTGAAAATAAAGTAGAAATAATAAAAAGGTCAGAGAGAGGTGAAACTCCATCAGTCATTGGCAGAGCACTTGGTTACAGTCGGTCAATAATAGCATTTATTAAAATAATGTACCTGTTCCGACTTACATACAAATTCAACTTAAGTACAAACCTACACTCCCTATCTCGTATGTAACCTGGGGACTGTCTGTATTTGCTTGTTTTTTCCAGGGCTGCATGAAATAAAAATAAAAATGAACTATGCGAGCATACTGGGTAGGTATGGAACCAGGTTTACATCAAATAAAGGTGCTAGATTGCAAAAATCAGTATAACAAAGTAACAAAGCACTAGGCTACTATTAATGCACATATTAGTGTTCTAATCACCTTGCTTTGCTAGGAATTGTTTAACTATATAATTATGCATTATGGTCCTAATGTAGTGGGTTGTGAACATAACTTCTCTTTTTTTACTAGGGATATGAATTTTAAGCATTTAACCGTTTTAACATATGTAACAGGAAAAATACTTTAAATGTCATATGGCTCTTATGAAACACACACACACACAAAATAACTTCTTTTACCACTTCTATGTGGGGTGGATGTGCTTGATTAACTACTCTCCAAACAGCTTGGTCCTGCACTTCCTCACCAGTGAAGAACTTTTCCTTCAGATCTTTTTTTACTTTATCCATTCATCTCCGCTTTGGCCTCACTTGTTTTCTCTTCCCCTGTACTTTCATTCTCATCATTCTTTTGCCCATACATTCTTTGTCTCTCCTCTTCACATGCTCATACCACTTCAACCTACTTTCCTGTATTTTCTTAGATATTGCATTATTTATTAATTACAAAGCTAAAGAGTAAACTAAAAAGTGAGATTTAATTTTTAAGCCTGGCTGACTGGTTAACATTTTAATTCAAATGGTCAATCTTATACAGTCACTGAACATTTTTTTAGATTTAGCAGCGAGAGAAAAAAAAAAAAAGCATAGCTCGGAAAAATATGTACCCTAAGTTCTTGTCAATAAGCCGCGGCTTATCTAAGGAAAAAAGTTGTGAAAATGAAAAAATAGAATATCGGCTTATACATAAGTCCGGCTTATACATCCATCGCGGGGGTTGCGTTCCAGAGCCACCCGCGAAATAAGAATATCCGCGAAGTAGAAACCATATGTTTATATGGTTATTTTTATATTGTCATGCTTGGGTCACAGATTTGCGCAGAAACACAGGAGGTTGTAGAGAGACAGGAACGTTATTCAAACACTGCAAACAAACATTTGTCTCTTTTTCAAAAGTTTAAACTGTGCTCCATGACAAGACAGAGATGACAGTTCCGTCTCACAATTAAAAGAATGCAAACATATCTTCCTCTTCAAAGGAGTGAAGCAAACAAATCAATATGTCTGTTTGGCTTTTAAGTATGCGAAGCACCGCGGCACAAAGCTGTTGAAGGCGGCAGCTCACACCCCCTCCGTCAGGAGCAGACAAAGAGAGAGAGAGGGAGAGTTTGTTTTTCAGTCAAAAATCAATACGTGCCCTTCGAGCTTTTAAGTATGCAAAGCACTGTGCAGCATGTCTTTTCAGGAATCAGCTTTACAAAAGATAGCAACGTGAAGATAATCTTTCAGCATTTTTAGACGAGCGTCTGTATCGTCTAGGTGTGCAAACAGCCCCCCTGCTCAATCCCCATACGTCAGGATCACAGATAGTCAGCGCAAGAGAGACAGAAAAGTAAGCAATCTAGCTTCTCAGCCATCTGCCAATAGCGTCCCTTGTATGAAATCAACTGGGCAAACCAACTGAGGAAGCATGTACCAGAAATTAAAAGACCCATTGTCCGCAGAAATCCGCGATATATATTTAAATATGCTTACATATAAAATCACAATTTAAATGACCGCTATGCGCTCGTGTTGACTCGGCGACGCCCAGAGCAGAAAGAACGCGCTCCGGCCGCTCCAACCGCGCCATGCGGGGAGTGAGAGAGACGGCAATATCTCACACTCTCTCCCCCCTTAAAGAAATTAAATGGCCGCGAGTGAGACCACTGACCTCCCTCCCTTCTATTAGTTATAGGTTATAGTACGTTCGGCTTATCCATGAGTCCGGCTTATCTATGATACGATTTTATTTTAAAAATTCGTATGATTTTTGGTCTCCGGCTAATACATGAGTCCGGCTTATAGACAAGAACTTAGGGTATATTGTCTGGACTGTAACTGGCAAAACAGGCAGTGAAAAGTGTTCTTGGCTCCACTTTCTTTTTGATTAAGTCACTTTGTGCACATAAAAGAACCCTCTTCAACTGTAAAACGCAAACCTTTCCACTGTTTGTATATCCTGCTGTAGATATTTAGGTGGCATATTCAATTTTACTTGAGTGTCCTCTTGGTGTGAATATGGTATATGGCAGCTGTGAGTGTTTAAAGTGACCCACATTTTTTTCTGCACGTATTAAGCATCAATAATATTGTTCTCAAATTAACATTAGACTAATTGTGGCTTGTTACAGAATTACCTACTTTACCTATCTTTTGTGGTATGTCATGCTTTTTCAGTTTTTATTTGTTGGAGAATCAGATCAGCTCTTTATACTTTGCCTTTTTCCCTCCAATATCTTATTATGCATTTCTTGGTGGTATTGGCTCCACACTGAAACTGTGTATCCTAACAGATAAGAGTGTGTCTAATTTAGACACAGTCAGATCAGAACCTGAAAGTTAGTTTGCAGTAAGCCTTAACTACTTTATTCCAAAGCATAAGTTAACAATACGAATTTCAAGTAATTTTATTATACTAACCACATACTGTTAATATAAAATGGAAGGAAACATTTTACTATTATATTTTGGTAAATATTCTAAAGTCTTGTCAGGCAGGGAAAGTGTACCATTAATTCTAAACCTTAATTCGAAGGACTGAGAATGAACCCCTTCCATGTGTATTTACAAATTAGTTCAGCTGAGGTGAATTTATTTACTTATGTGTAATAAAATTCACTACATTGATAAAACAATATATTAGTCACAACTATCAGCTAGAGATTAGTGTATAAACCATCAACCCAGCATACCCCGGCAGCATTCAGCATGAGGTGAAATAGCTAAATTAAACTTCCATGCCTCTTTCAAACATTTATGCAACACACAGCTCCCTTCAATATCTTATATTCCAGAACATAACCAACATTAGAAAGAAAGAAAGAAAGAAAGAAAGAAAGAAAGAAAGAAAGAAAGAAAGAAAGAAAGAAAGAAAGAAAGAAAGAAAGAAAGAAAGAAAGGTTACTGGATTTTTGAGCACTTCATATTGATCCTTATAAATGTACAAGTAATGGGAAACAACAATGTCTCAAGCCAAATAATGTATTACAATTAACTTTTCAACACTGTCACGTTGCCTTGACTTCTTCATAAAATAACCATGCAAAGTGAGCCACAATAATCCTTTTATGGGATCCATGCCCTCCAAATTTCTGTAATAGGATGTAACATTAGGTGAAAGCTCTTGCCTAAAATGTAACTGAGGCAATTATCTAATGATGATGTAGTTCATTCCCTGGACACCTGTAATAATCTCTATTTACACATTACATTACAAATGCCAGCTGTTGCCAGTCAGTGTTTTCTTTACCATGATTGTGCAAAGCCATGCTTGACCTGCTTCTCTTGTGACTAGTTTTAAGTGACAGCAGAATGTTGTTTACTTGTACTGCTAACATAACAAAAATTTTGGTTTATCAAGAAACAGTGATCTAATGTATATTTCCCAAAGACACTTTCTGTGATTTAACTACACTTCAATTGCTTGATGCAAAATTTAATTCTTAAATTGGATATACTGCAGCCCACAAAACACAGTTAGACTCTGCAGTTCTCAAAGTGTACTCTTGAATTCTTTTCTACCACCTTCATCATCTTCCTCAGTGTTCTGGGCATCTACTGTAGATGCAGTTATATTGTCTGTCTGGTGAATTAATCAATATTTTGATGATTTGCATTCACTGTAAACAAAGAAATACTTCCATTCTTTATTTGTTTTCCTTGTCTGGATTGCAGAAAATCTCACTAGAATTTGGTACCAGGAGAGGATGCAAAAACAATGTCAGAAATATATAACCAAAAATGTTTTAGCAATACAGACAGCAATCAGCATTATACTGTATCTCTTTGATTAGATTTAGATTATTTATTTATAAAAGCACATTTAAAACAACAGAGGTTGCGCCAAAGTGCTGTACAAAAAAGCATTAAAATAAACACAATACAAACAATCATGCAAAAGAAGATTAAGAAAACAACCAATTGTAACATCAACCACAATCCTGTCATACACAATGAAAGACAGAATAAAACAAGTAGACTGTGGAAGGATAAACATTTGTGGAAAGTTGCATGACTTTCAGATTTTTTAAACGAATTAATAATCAAAATACAAATATATTGTGACTTGTAGAGCAGTACATGAAATATCTTTTGTTTCACCATAGTCCTACTAGCAGTGGCCCAGTTATATGTGGAGTAGTTACATCTTAACAATAAGTAGACTGGAGTGGCAGGACAACATCTGAGAAAAGACACAAAAACACTATGCTCTTTCAATTTGTCTGCATAAATGTATCTCTGCTCAAGGTTTTACTTAGTACTTATGCAATTTTTGCATAATGAAGGTTTTGTTTGTGCTGCTTTATTACTAGAATTCAGAAAGCAAGATTAGATTTACATGTAAGGTACAACATTCTGGCTAATAGACTGGTTACACTGAATCATTTAATAGCAGAAGGAAAGAAAGTGCCCTTAAAACAGGAAGACAATATCTAGAGTCTTGACAACAGAAACAAAGAAAAACATCTTAAAGGAGAAAGCCTACAGTAGCTAGTCATAGATTACAACAGCAATGGTTATGACAGAAATGAACAAAAATGAGAAGCAGATACTGAACTTTACCTCAGATTTTCTACAGTGGATAGACAGAAAGCACTTCATAAGGGTTAAGGGAAAGTAAAATACCATAAGACAAGACAGCAGTGGGAGAAAGGAAAATAAGAAATGTGTGCGAAGTTACCTTCAACAGGATTCATTACAGCGTCATGAAGCAAGGTGGCTATGCTTCCAGCAATTCCTAAAGAAAAAAGAAATTGAAAAACACATTCAAACACAGTAGTTAGTGTTCATATTTAATGCAGCTTTCCAGCTCGAAACTCAATTTCAATTCATTTTGCAAGTCACCTAACCTGCTCGATTGTTAAAGATACGGTAAATGTTTACAATTGTACTGTATCAAGAAATAAATTACTGTAAATTAATTTTGAGTCAAAATTCCATGCAAAATTCTGAGATGGGTCTGGCTGCAGATCTCCGCAGCTCCGTTATTCAGTACCTCCACTGGACAGCCAATTCGACTGCTGGTTTTTGTCTCTTGGTTTACTTGACTTAAGTTGGATAACCTTCACCCAACCAGGTGTTATCACTGACATATAATATAAAGTGACAAGCTCCTTAATGGACTGGAGCTCTGGAGGTCCGCAGCTAGAGTCTACTGAAAATTCTCTGCAAAATACACTTCAATAATAATTTCAATTCTGAATCTGCTTTTATACATTCAATATAGTTTCTAGCAGAACAAACAAACATACAGTACTGTGCAAAAGTTTTAGGCAGGTGTGAAAAAATACTGTAAACAAAGAATGCTTTCAGAAATATAAATAATGATTGTTTATTGTTATCAATTTACAAAATGCAAAGTGAGCGAACAAAAGAAAAATCTAAATCAAATCTATAGTTGGTGTTACTACCTTTTGCCTTCAAACCAGCATCAATTCTTATAGGTACACTTGCACAAAGTCAGGGATTTTGTAGGATTATAGTCAGGTGTATGATCAACCAATTATACCAAACAGGTGCTAATGATCATCAATGTCACACGTAGGTTGAAACACAGTAATTAACTGAAACAGAAACAGCTGTGTAGGAGGCTTAAAACTGGGTGAGGAACAGCCAAACTCTGCTACCAAGGTAAGGTTGTGGAAGACAGTTTCATGTCATGGCAAGATTGAGCACAGCACCAAGACACAAGGTAGTTATACTGCATCAGCAAGGTCTCTCCCAGACAAAGATTTCAAAGCAGACTGGGGTTTCAAGATGTGGTGTTCAAGCTCTTTTGAAGAAGCACAAAGAAACGGGTAACGTTGAGGATCACAGACGCAGTGGTCGGCCAAGGGAACTTAGTGCAGCAAATGAAAGACACATCAAGCTTATTACCCTTCGAAATCAGAAGATGTCCAGCAGTGCCATCAGCTCAGAACTGGCAGAAACCAGTGGGACCCAGGTACACCCATCTACTGTCCAGAGAAGTCTGGCCAGAAGTGGTCTTCATGGAAGAGTTGCAGCCAAAAAGCCATACCTCCAACGTGGAAACAAGGCCAAGCCCGAAAACATAGGAACTGGGGTGCAGAAAAATGGCAGCAGGTGCTCTGGACTGATGAGTCAAAATTTGAAATATTTGGCTGTAGCAAAAGGCAGTTTGTTCGTTGAAGGGCTAGAGAGCGGTACAATAATGAGTGTCTGCAGGCAACAGTGAAGCATGGTGAAGGTTCCTTGAACGTTTGGGGCTGCATTTCTGCAAATGGAGTTGGAGATTTGGTCAGGATTAATGGTGTTCTCAATGCTGAGAAATACAGGCAGATACTTATCCATCATGCAATACCATCAGGGAGGTGTACGATTGGCCCCAAATGTATTCTGCAGCAGGACAACGACCCCAAACATACAGCCAAAGTCATTAAGAACTATCTTCAGTGTAAAGAAGAACAAGAAGTCCTGGAAGTGATGTTATTGCCCCCACAGACCCCTGATCTCAACATCATCGAGTGTGTCTGGGATTAAATGAAGAGACAGAAGTATGTTAGGAAGCCTACATCCACAGAAGATCTGTGGTTTGTTCTCCAAGATGTTTGGAACAACCTACCAGCCGAGTTCCTTCAAAAACTGTGTGCAAGTATACCTAGAAGAATTGATGCTGTTTTGAAGGCAAAGGGTGGTCACACCAAATATTGATTTGATTTAGATTTCTCTTTTGTTCATTCACTGCATTTTGTTGATTGATGAAAATAAATGAGTAACACTTCCATTTTTGAAAGCATTCTTTGCTTACAGCATTTTTTCACACCTGCCTAAAACTTTTGCACAGTATTGTACATTATAAGGCTGTTATGAAACACAAAGAAAGACAGCTTACACAATTGTTTTACAACAAAAAAAGAAAAAATAATTTACCACTACAGGCTTCAAATTATCTAAGTTTCACATTTATTCATTTTTCACATTGTTCCACTAGCTCCCTCTGCTGATAAATGTATAATTAACATGCTTACATTAATCTTGCTTGAAGACCCTTCTTAAGACAAAAATTCATTCTAAGAATGATGACTTGTGAGTATTAAAAAGTACTAAAAGCAAATATCTCTGACATATATACAGAAAATTTGCCTCAACAAGGCAAATAAAGAAAGTTATAAGGTTCAGTGGTGAAATACATTAAAATTATTTATTCTCTTCACATATACTCAGTCTATTCTGTTAATTTTTTTTTCTGATTTAGCCCAGTGTATTACTTTACAACATTTATTACTGTACTACTCCCCATATAATACTGTATATACATATACACACACACACGCTCACTATAGGGAAACATTACCACAAGTAGAATTAGCTACACTACTAGGTCTAACAGAGGAATGTTTGCTGCATGTTGGAGACTGAGTTGAAGAAAACATCTGACTGTTGTGTGCATGCAATAAAAAAATGACTGAGAGAATGGGACTTCAATGCACACACAGAGAATGACAGATATCTGAAAAGGTGTGAATAAGAGAAAAGGCTTGACTGATATAAGTATTTCTGAGTAATAAATTATTACTGACTTTCTGTGCTAGTTGTGAAATGTTAATAAGGAACATGTTCAAACACAATGATCACTTTTGTACTTGTGGCCTTAGATAATAAAAGACAGGTTACAGATAAACATGTATAAACACAGGTGCTGAGCTGTCAAATGATTGTCACTTGTGGGTGAGCTTACTCTGAGAGAGGTGGTGCCAACTGTTTAGATACTATATATCACACACACACATATATATATATATATATATATATATATATATATATATATATATATATATATATATATTTTAATATTCTTTGCTAATATAGAAAATGCACAAAAGTTAATAGAGAATTCAAACTTTAAAAATTTAGATGGATCAGAAAGAAACTGTGCTGCAATTCAACAAAATAAGTTTGTTACCTGGGCAGAGGTACTTTGCATTAGTATCAATTAATGATACTCAAACTGAGAATATTTTGACTGATGCATCTGAACTTTATATTAAATCAAGGGTTATAGTACATGGTAGTATAATCATCTGCAGTAAAGAAAAGTATCAGGAGTGCTGTGCTTTTGTAATTTTAATACTAATCATCAACTTTGTTAACTTAAAAACATACATAAACTTTTAAAAATGACAATACCTAAAGTAAAACATAATTTATGTAACAGAAGGAGAAAAAAAACTATTAAACAAACTGTAAACTGTACTCAAAAATAAAGGTATAAAAGATAAAGAAAAGATCATATTCTGCAAATAAAATACCCATTCAACTCCTATAATAATAATAATGTCACAACAACAAACAATGAACTGAAAAACATTTAGAATACTACTCATTGTTAAAAACCAAATAATTGCTTGAAAATAGATATAATAAATAAAAAGGTAAGCTGTAAATATCTTTCTGAAAGCTTTACACTTTTCAGTGCAGTTCTTTCACTTGCAGATACCAGTCTGAAAGACTCTTGTCACCTAACAAAGACTCAAGGCACCACCTTGTGGATTTACTATAAATTAACTTTAAATTCTTATTTATCACTGACCTCTTGGTTGGTTCTGTTGCTGCTAGTGGAAAATGAGTAATTATAACAATAAAGCATACACTTTTTACATAATAAAAGTAATTTTCTTTCTAAGTAAACAATATAATTTACATATACAAAGATATGTAAATATAAAAGGTATTCTTAACATACCCATTTAATGTAAAAAATGCAAATACAAGATGACTCACTCTCTGAATAATCCACTCTCCATGCGTATATTATATATACACATGTAAATTCTTTAATTTACTGAATATCAGATTCATTACTAAACTTTTGTTTTCTGTGATTTTTATTTCAAAGCTTGGACATTTTAGAAATAAAAATCTTAAGAGGGGAAAAAAGGAAATATGTTGTTTGTATAAGTAAACAATCTGACAATTTCATATTTTGCACAGAAACATTTTTCAGCAATTACAGGTTTAAGTCTTTTAGTAAGTATGTACCAGTAATGCATAGTGTCCATGAATTATTTTTGGCCCATTCTTACATGGAAATTTACTCCATGTTGTTCAAGGTTAGTCAATTGCCATTTGTGCAATGCTATTCTCAAACAGCTTCCACTTCCTGATAATTGAACCAACAGTGAATACTCACTTGGATATTGTTTTGTCCTATTTCCTAATTTATGCATTTGTATTATTTTATTTTTATCTTCTTTGGAATGCTCTTTAGTCTTCATTTTCCCAGTTGTCTTTCACTCACAAACTGAATAATGATTACTTAGCAGTGTTGTTTTTAAACCATAAAACAAGGCAGGTATTTTATTGATACACTGATGAAAGCTAATTCAAAGGAACCGTGTCCTCCTTAGACAATTTTTTTTTTTACATGTGTAAACTTATACCACAACACAGGAATTGAATATTTCATTCATACATGCTACTTCCCTTTACACCTTAAGATATTTTCTAACATTAACCAGTATCACATTAAAAAAATGTGTGCATGAGAGCCTTGAAATAATAATATCACAGAGAACAAAAGTTCTGGGAAGGATTTGTTACACAGTAAAATTATGGAATTGGTCAATGCTCATCAAAGGATTATTTTTTAATCATAAAAACACGCTTATAAACACTGAGTAGCATGCAATTTTTCACTTGAATGAAATTAATTTTACTCATGTGAACTATCACATTTTTCTGTAATTAACAATGAAATGTATCAGTCAATTTTGTAGAAAAGAGTAGGAAGGATAAAATACAAAACTATAAAAATATATATATAAAAAAAACTTTCTAAATTACATTTGTATAATGGTGTAATAGAATTAAGTGAATCAAATACCATTTGCAATATGACTGTTGCTACCAGGATGAATGATGTTGCTAAGCTTCCACTTGAGCTTTTCATAGCCAGCAAAGTATAATGCATGTGCAGGGCCTGCACCTGCCATAGTGATGCCAATCCCACGCATTGGTCTCATGATTCCTTCTGTGCGAATGATTCGACTAAGACCTTGGTACACACTCTGGTATCTTGCTTTAGGATCTGGTTGTAGACTCTGCATTCTGGTCTGAGAAGACAGAATAAAATAGGTATGTTAATAAAAAAAAGCAAGAAAGCAAAAAAAACAAAACAAAACAAAAAAAAAACACAACACACACTAGTTGTCTTGCTGCCTGTCCCAAGTCAAGGTAAAGAAAGAGAGTTGGACAACTCCATCCTGTACAAATTTTCAACCTGCTACAGAAACAATTTTAAAGGAAAATCAAGCCACAACAAGAGAACACTAGATTAATGACAAATGGAAACCAAAGCAAAAATGACATCTCTATTACAAAATGGAACTTCATAATGCCAAACACATGGATCAAAATTAGGTATCAGAATGTCTCCACTTTTCCCTGACAAAAAGATTAGCACAAATAGTGAAAGAAATGAACAGGTATAACTTGAGCTTTATGGGGATAAAATAATCCAAATGGACTTGAAATGGAAAACATAAGCTTAACTCAGAAGTCATCATCATATAGTCAAAATAACAAGACAGTGTATACCAAGAAAGAACAGCAATTAGTTACTTCAACTGCCAGTGCTCCAAATAGAAAACCAAAAAATAAAAATAACCAATTGTGTCTCAAATGTTGAAAGTCAGCTTGGATAAGTGTGCCAGCCAAATAAATAAATAATTAAAACAAAATAGTAAGTTTACCAAGGTGGTATATTATGGACCAATAGAAAGTGCAGAAGATCGGAAAATAGACACCTTCTATAAAAATCCACAAACCATTGAAAGACATCCCTAAATAGGATATTCTCCTTCTAATTGAGGATTTTATTTTTTAAGTGGACAGCAGCAATAAAGGCACAGAAACAACTTTAGGAAAACATGGAGTGGACACTATGACAGATAATAGTCAACCTGACTATATTAAAAGGAAGTCAGACAAAACCAAAACCTTCCCTTCAAAAATGAAGATTGGACTCTTCTAACCCAAGAACTAGAAAAGTTAAATAACTGGAAAAAATAAATAAATCCTTAAAAGACCTAGCCCCAAAATACCAGCTGAAACTCACAAACCTTAGGTAGACTTGGGTATTATCATTGGCAACATCAGTTGCAGAAGTAAAGACAGCTATTGGTAAAATAAAGAATGGAAAACCAACAGGGGATGATGCTGTTAAAGGAGAAATGTTGAAAGCAGATAATCAGAGAAAACCATGCATTATAGGCCAAATTCTTTTCATCGCTTTAGTTGAGAATAAAACATTACAATAAAATACAACTCCATCACACAAATAAAACTGAACTATCATACAGCAGTACGATTCAAAATTAATCCAAAGAAAAGAATTCAGCATTCAGCCCCCACCCAAAACAAACAAAAAAATGAGTAATAAGAATATAAAGCCACAACCAAGATAGTTATTTAATTCTGATAAAACATCATATACACTAAGAATGTTAAGTATAGGCCTGGAATGCTTATTTTTATATTAATGGGTTCTTTCAAATTTTTGAAAAAGTTTTGAACAAATCCTCTTAAAGGGAATTAGATTTTTTCAATTTGAAATAATATGCTATGTCACTTTCTCACTGATCTAAAGTTACTTTCTAATAATTACTTTAATTTCTAATAATCACTTTATTTACATCTGATAGAATTTCAAATACCATTGTTAACTTGTTAGGAGTGATTTTAAATCCAAGACTATTGAGAGGTAAGCAAATATCTACCCAAAATGGTTTATGTGTTGGGTATTCCCAAAATATATGTCCTACTGATGAAGGTGTTTGATGATATCACTCATAGGTTGGATCTTGCCCTTGGGTGCAACCTAGATAATTTTAAACCAAACATTTGTGATCAATGAAAATGTTTTGCTGAACTATGCAAAACTATGTTGTGCTTGGCGTATATTATCTATAAATTAATTAGTTCAACTTATTTTCTGAAATTTTAATTGAGAAAACTATTTCCCATCATTTCCCAGGATCATTAAATGGTACATTTCTTAAAATATTTTTATACAATCTAGACAGGCTGTCAGTATCTTAATCTAAATCGGTTAAATTTGCCTCTGGTATATTCTATGATGAATTCTATAAAAGTTATGAAACACATAAATGCCAATGAAATGGAAAACTTGCATTATAAGCTTAGTAAAACTTCCAAAGAAAACTGCAATAACTGGATGGGTATTTTTCCATTGTCATTTACTAGTAAGATCTTGAGCAGTATAATACTTCATAGGATCACAACGTCAGTAAAAAAAAAAACATTCTGAGACATAAACACCCCTACTTTAGAAAAATATGGCCATGTATTGATCATACTTCCAAATTCTTTATTCTGCCTAACAAATCCTGGGACTGACCCATGAATTAACTGTTTGTCATTGGTGGCGTTGTGGACTTTGAGAAGGCTTTTTATAGCCTGCATGGACATTCCTTATGAGAGTTAGTCCGGCACTAAGGCATATCAAAGACTTTTAATGTTTTTAAGTGACTGTATAAAAGTTCTGAATGCAGAGCCACCTACAACAACCAGCTCAAATAACCATTTACGGTGGTAACCGGCTTAAGACAGGGACGAATCCTTTCACCTATTTCGTCTAATTGTAACTGCATGGCTGATGTGCACAATAGTAGACCAGAGGAAACGAGTTATACAATGGACACAAACTTCTGTTGTAGAGGACCTAAAATATGGCGAAAGTATTGCACTTTTTCAATTAGTTTTGAGAATCTTAGGGAATCTTGTGATTTGGTTTAATTTTGATTCCTTGGGTTTCAATTCGATTCAAAGTTGATTCTCAAGCCAATACATAGATAAAGGACACTATTCTGGAGCTGTAATACATGTGTGCTAATCACTGGAAAAACTTGTGTTTCTAGTCCACTGCAATATGAAACATAATTGCCATTTACACTAACTGGACTTGATGAAAGACCGTGACCATCTTACAGAAACTCTGACAAAAAAGCAGAGAAAATGTGTTTTGTGTGTGCATAGTACTTATTTTATTTGAAAAAGATAACGTAACTAAAATAATTTGATATGCTGAATGTTACTGACAATTTTCTCCAATAATGTGAACAATGCAGCTTTGGATTCAAATAGCTACTCTTGGTATATCTCAACAATGTCTAAAATAAATTAAACAGAAAAAAACACTGTTGAAAAGGCAGGACTAGTAGAACCATTTCCTGTTTCTTAAGAAATAAAGAAAAATGAACAAATTTATAGAAACAAGAACATATATTAGCATATAGCATATATAAAAAGCTATATATAGCTGCAAAATGCTATCAGTGGTTGACTAACTGTACTTTACTGACCATCAAAAGCTGGAATGTCTAGAATTTTTTGTAGAACCAGGTCAGTGTTTAATAGCTGCCTTTCACCTCCAATAGGGTGAAACAATTCATTGTCATCTGCTTCTACAGTATGTGGCTTTTATGGATCACTTTAGGCAGAAGAACACAAGACTCTCACAACCAGTCATCTGCAATATAGTGAGCAGTGAATGTGACAAATGACTCCGCAGCTCTAGATGTCCTAAAATCACAGGTAAGTGCTACTCTAGTGGCTTTCTTCAAGGATTCTCTGACTTTCTCCTTTGCCTCTTCACACAGCCAAGGAATCGCTTAAAGCCAACAGGATAAAAAGGTATACTGTACTTGGGCTCAATTTTACAGATCATATATCAGAAGCCTCTATTATTCTAAGTGCTGTAGGGGCAAAGGGCTTTTAAAATGAAATATATTATGGACTGAGTTAAATTCTTTACTCTTTCAGAATTGCAAGAAGTTTTGTGAAGTAGTGAGTGTTTGTTGGACAGGTCCATTTGCTTCTACCTGGTCATTGTTCCTTCTTAATTTCTGGGTGACAACATATGATATAAGCTCTAAAATGTAAATACTTCACTTTCATCTTATACAGCGTGTCTGCTGTATTATTCAAGTCAAGTTCCTTCTTCCTTACATGACTTTAAAATTCAACTGCTTCTCCAAGTCCAATGCTCCAATGCTTGCTTTAAGTGAAAAAGGGGCTGGTTGAACTTTCATGCCATAATAGTGACAGCTAGCAGAGTTTGTAGTTACGTTAACCATGACAACACAGTGTACACAAACTCACAAAACACTGTGCCTGTGTGGCAGTTTCATCTTAACATAATGCTATTCAGACTAGAAATGATACAAATAAATAGAACAACTACATTTTTATGTATAAAATGTTAAGAGTTGTGTCTAACTGTCATGTGACCAATTACTTGTGAAATCACTGCGGCTAGAAACTTGATCTTTGTCTTAATCAAAACCTTATGACATAACATGTGCCAGTTAAGCAAAAAATATGGGTAATGGCAACCTTTGCAAAGTTTTCAGGGTTCATGTCTTTCTTATGGCAAATTGCATAAGCAAACTGATTGAGATGGTGACAATGTAGAAAGAAAAAGAAGAGCAAATATGTCTGGTGGGCATGAAGCAAATTGCAGAAGCTGATTACATAATAGGAAGAAGAAGAATCACTGCTCCAGCATCCAACCTGCTAATACTTGTGAACTACTGGAGCTGGAACCTTGATCCTGGAAAGGACTGGAGGTATCCATGTTTCTTAGTAAATAAATACATTTTTGGAGTTCATGCATCAACTTTGAATCATAAATTATCCAGATTCTTATGTGAATCAATTTTTCCCTTACAGGTCTGATATCAAGTACGTATCGGCACATTCAAACAAAAACAGACTGTCAGAATTAAAATGCTGACACCACAGGCCTAACTCATTTGAGAGGTACCAAAACACTAAAGGAAAGCTGCAAAAGTAGCTGCAGAAGCAAAAACTCAAACAGGGAATAATTTGTAGAAGCCATGGAGAAAGACTATTGGACAGCCTCAAAATCCAACACAGAGCAAGCTCGCTGAAGCCACCTTCTTCAATTTGACCGTCTCCCTCATCTCTGGCGTCCACCATCGGATCCTAGGGTTACCTCCAAGAGATGCCCCAACTGCCTTAGCACTAGAATTCCTGAAGCCTATGAAAAAACTCGTAATCCCGGCCCACCTTAAATCCCTTCACACTTTTCCATCAGCGTCTTTTGTTTTGTAAATGTGCCGATCAGCACAAGCAGCCTGCTGTCCCATCTCAGGCAAAAACCTCTCCCAGCTCAAGCCAAGGCTCCTTATCTGCGTGTGAGATCTGGAGTTGTATAGGGTAAATAACACAGTATATCGTTATTTGGAATACATGCATTTCATGTGTGTTCAGTGTCTACTAAGATCTGGGTAAGTGTAGGATGAAAGGAAATACAAGAAATGCAAGAAGGCTTCTTCTTTTTGGGCACACACACCATCAGCATGGCGCTGTCAGATTTAAATAACAGTGTGGCGAATTGCTCGCATACTGAAGTGACTTTAGCTGTAGGTGGAAGTCCCATTTTACTTTATGGTGCCAAGCAGAGTGTAGCAGTCTAATAGCCAGCGAAAGCACCGTTAAGAAGCTGTTTGTTGTTACAGTCCTGCCTTTTGCTTCTGCAGCTTTCCTTTAGTCTTTTGGTAATCCTCCTCATTCATGTGCCAGCCTCCGTTTCGAGTCTGTCTACCTCTCGCAACGTGTTGGAGCATACCTTGCCTCCGCTTAGCTAGCGATACCTGTTTGTTCAATAGACATCATCATTTAGAAATTGTTAAGGAGTAATGTTTGACATTTTTGAGAGAGAGAGAGATCACAGCTACGTATGTTTTAGAGTGTAGCTGCTGATTGCCAGAGATATCATGGCCACGTGCTTTTCTCCCCATGCAAGGGAAGCTCTCCCGTCAGAGCAGAACATGATCAAATACAGTGCCAATGTTTGACATTGGAGCTTACCTACCTTCCGCTTGGCCAGAATTGCATTTTTTTTTCTTAATTGATTTTTAAAATTTGTCCTGTTTAACTACTATGTGGGTCGGAGCCGCGGGGGACAACTAGTAATGGTACAATTTTATCGGTGTATGAATGGTTTTCTGTAAGGTGTTACCTGTTCATTTTACAGTGGCTTTACATGCAGTGAATATGCTATTCGGTATATTTAATTTTCTGCAGCAAAAGTTTATGAAACTGTAATTCCTGAAATAGAGGCTGAACCTGCAGGAGGTGGTGCCAGAAAAGTGCCTACATATGACTGATACTTCTTGATAAATCACAATGTTCTGCATAGATGGCTTGGTATCTAGCTAAACTTTGGCATCTTTGAAGCCAACATACAGGCATTGTGCCACATGGTATGGATCAATAACTTTTTTTCTGCATGCTTTGCAAGTGGCACATGAAGTTACTTTAGGAGCTGCTTCATTGAAAATATGTGCAGGTAGTAGATGTTCTACTGGGACTAAGCAGGGGTGGACAATCACTCAAAACAGATGTAATGGGGCTATCTTTAGCCCAACAGAGGGTACAATCTGGATATTCATTACCAAAAATAAACCTGTAACAAAAGCTGTAGGAAAGTACACTTCCATTGCTCACAAAGCTTTGTCAAGAAGAGCTCCATTAAACAACAGAAATTGATTGAGCAAACTGAATTTGCATTATTTTATTTTATTTTTTTAAATAAGGCTATTGAAGAACCAAATGTGGTTTGGGCATGTGTGGTTTGGTGAAGAGGAGAAGCATAATAAAAGGAATGTGCTTATTCAGCAGAAGAACTTTGGTTGGAATGGGAGAAAACAGCCTAGCCTTTTCATATCTTGCCTTTCATGAGAACTACAGCCCACAAAAAGGCACGCTGTAGCCAAAAGAATTACAAAGCCAAAGTTACTTGGGTCTCCTCCCCTGTTAATTAAAAGATGAAAGACTACACAGAAAGATAGTGCTCAAAAACTTAAGCGATGCAAGTTAAAAAGGAAAACAAAGTCATAGAGATCATCTAAGTGTAAAAAGAAAGAAATGGATAGATGTGCAGCCTTAATGGGCTTAGCAAGAAATCTTGTACATGATTCTAGGGTAAGAAGTATATAGTGGAGAGGTGAAAAGGTGTGCTTTTAAGGGAAAGGAAAAGCTGCATCATTATACCACTGAAAGACAGTGAACCACACTTCACTCAATACATCTAACCTTAATAAAAACATAATAAAATAAAATCTTGTGATAAAAAAGCATTGCTATTAAAATTATGTGTCAGAAACAAGGCAAGGTTTGGGTATAGTCTACCAAGCAGGTGCTTGAGATCCAACAGTACTGTTGAAAAAATGCTTGCCTTATCCTTGTAATCCAGGCATTAAAAGGAAGATGCATATCTATTTATGAGTGTGCATGATTATAATTAAAGGCTTACATTTATTTTACAGACAATTAGCTACAATGTTTACTATGGATTAACTGTATGAATGCAGTAAGACAGCAATTAAAAAGCATTGATGCAATACTCTTAAAGCAGTACAATTTTCTGTATTAGCTAATCTTTAGCCAAATAATGTTTTGACATATGGCATAAATATTTTGCAATGTGTGTATATATATATATATATATATATATATATATATATATATATATATATATATATATATAAAAGTTTAAAGTAAAAACACAAATATCAAGAATAAATTAATATTTTTATTATAAGAACTCAAAATGAAGAAAGATGAATACAGGATATTTTGGCATACGTACATTATTAAGTTGTAAAGTTTCATGAAATGCAAACTGAAAAGCCTCAAATTAAAACACTGACAATGAATGTTGTGTTGGCAAACTAAACAAAGAACTAGCATCCGCCAAAAAAAAAATAACAAAGCTTTTGCAGATTGAGTATGATGATGTGATAATATGAGGTTTTTCCACTTTCAGCGCAACCATACTCTTTGAATATGTCTAAGTTAATAGCTGTATACGTATTATTTTTTCCCTTTCTTTAATCTAAACAAAATTAAGTTTTTCTGTCCTGAACATCCAAAGAATGTGTACAGTGCAAATACAAAGAATCTACCCTTAAAAAACAATTTTCATTCTTTATTTGTCAAACAACAGAACGAAAATCTGTACCATTTTCTGATGTTTCTTAACAGCTGAGATTACATTACATTGCATAACTTCAATTACTGAAAGATGAGTCAGATTCAAGAAATACAACAGATCTAATTTCCTGCTTTGAGACAACACACCTTAAATTAACTTTTTTTTTTTTTTTTTTTAAGTCTTAGTAAAGGAATCCGTGAAGGTGCAACCAAAAGCAATCAGACTATAAAGAAGCATGGTCATATGTATGTTTTCAAATAATAATATTTGAATAATATTGCCTCAAACTCAGATAAAAAAAAAATTAGAAAAAACTGATTTTGAATAGGCTTCAATTTTCCTACCTGCCAGCTTCCTGCCCATGCCAAAATGAATTAATTAGTACAGCTGAAAGAATGCAACTGCATTCTATCATTTTACACAGTACAGTATTTCAAGATTATTTTTTCCAGTTTAGATACAGCAGGAACTATGCTGTAAATATTAAGAAGGAAATAAAAGAGATACATAATAATAAGGATATACTTATTTCAATGAAGATGTCGTCATTACATAAAAAGATTACTGAAATTTATCCAAACAATGCAACTTAAAACAGATATCCAGTACTTGCTGATGAAAATCAGTATGACAAAATACAGTATACACTGTACATCTGTCATTCATAATGAGAATGTGAAAAATTATTTTTTAATGTATAAAATGTGGAATTTACTTTAATGATCCATTGGTGTAGGCCAATTGTGTGCCCTTCTTAGGCAATTGTTTTTCATCTGCATAAATTAAGAGTTTCCATAACAAAAGGATTGAATTGAAAATTTTAAATGACTGCTAAATTGCATCTCAGAAATTAATAACTTTTGACTAATCCTATTGGGGGCAACAACCCCAAACATAAAGCCAAATGGCGTTATGGCAGGAATGGCTTAAAAACAATTCTGCCAATGTCCTAAGGTGGCCAAGTAAGAGCCCACATGTCAATCCAATTAAGAATTTGGGGCTGGACTTGAAAACAGATGTTCACTCACAGTCACTATGCATCTTGACAGAGCTTGAACAGTTATGCAAAGAGGAGTTGGGAAAAACTGCAGTGTCCAGATGTGCAAAGCTCGTGCAATGTTGTAAAATAATAAAACAAGAAACAGCCCTTGGAGGTGAATACTTTATATAAGTACTGTAATTTTTGGCAAAATTTCAAAATGTTAGTTTACAAAGATAAAATATTAGCAGATTTTTCTTTTCTTTCTGGCTGAATAATTGTTCTCTGACATGTTATTTGGAATTATAGGTATCTGTATTCACTGCTAAATGTGCAACACAAGTACAGAGATTATAATATAAATGAGAAATATGATAACACTGTTGGGTTTACATAAGCAATATAAGAATTTTCCATGGTTTAAGGGAAAGGTGACTTTAAATGACATAATTGCTCAGCTTAACAAGATTGCTTTTATGTCTCTTCCCTTGATTTTTAATCATCTGTACTCAATCTAAAATATTCATTTTCAAACCTAGGTTAAGATGTACTAAAATCTCACTGCTGACATTCACATTGTGTTGAATGTCCAAATTAAATATGTAACAAAGCAAATATCCACTGCATCCCATCACAAGTCTACTGTATCCTCTGATGCCATGCTCTTTCAGGCTTAGTTGTAGAAATTAAACAACTTGTTACAGAGCTTTTCACTGCTTCTTCACTTTCAGATAACACTGTCACATCTGAGGCTATATTGCTACATCCTTTGGTTAATAAAATAAACAATTCAAAAATAACATTTATTTTCAAATAATTAACTATATTCACAGAAGAGTACAACCATTTTAAGAAGTGAGGTGGTCAGAAGGAATCCATTGAATAGCTTTTCAGATAAATGGGTATGGCTGCGGTGGGTTGGCACCCTGCCCGGGATTGGTTCCTGCCTTGTGCCCTGTATTGGCTGGGATTGGCTCCAGCAGACCCCCGTGACCCTGTGTTCGGATTCAGCGGGTTGGGAAATGGATGGATGGATAAATGGGTATGGGCAGAGCAACAAATGTAAAAATAAGTTTAATAATGAGTCCATATGTGAGAAAGTGTGAACTTTACCTGTTAACGAATAAAACACTTCAACATAGCACTCTAATTTTGAGCAAAGACAGTGTTATTACCACATCATCCAGCTGCACATGGTCTTTGGCTTATGAATAAGTTCTGCTCCTGACAATATTTGAAACTTGCACTGACAGAGTTTGTTAATGGAAGTATCGGCAAAAAGGAATGTTTAATAACTTATCTCACAAAAAATATTTAAAATGATTAATAAAATAACAATGAAGCAATATTGCTGCACTGCAAAATCACAAAACAAATCATTTCAATTAAAATGCACCATGGGTATATACAGACTATGTTGACCTCAGTTTTTAATAATGATACCTAACAGAGCTGGAAAAGGATTGATGATGGCACAAAAATGATCTTTTCTGTGGGATTACTAAGAGTGTCACCTCCTCCTCTCAACAGCTACATTCTCTTATTCAGCATGACTGCGACACATGCTTACAACACTGATAATTACATCCAGCCAGTTGCTGATTAAGCTGATTTCCCAGGGACTGAAAATATTGTGCTCACACATAACTACCAAATTGTTGTTATCTAAGACAAGCCTGTATTCAGAATCATTATAGAAATTCATGCCCTTAGCATTACACTTTTAATCCAAAAAAAAACATAAAAAGCAATGGTTTTTTTGACTTGAAAAATGACATTTTTATTAAATCTCATTTTTCTACTGTAAAACGTTCACAATCCAACATCACAGTCTGGTCAACAGTAGCGTGATTCCTTGCAGATTTTCTTTCCGTACCGATCAGCTTTTGAACAGCACACTGCTCAGGTATGAGTGGCATGAGTGTCACTTTCGGATTCATCAGAATCACTTTCTGTTTCACTGTCCGCTTCATGTTAACTTTGTCATCAAAGGCTTCTTATCACTGCCTGTATCACTGTCAAGAGCAGGCAACACCTGGACTGCTTAAAAACACTTCTTACAAGGTTCCATTATGAGGCTAGAAGTAGATGAGTCTACACAATTGCTCGGGCAACACTCGGGCCTAGTGCTTACGTAAGACATGCATGTACCATTGCCTGAGTAATGCTCGGCAATAACGCTGTTAGCAGTTTTGCAGCCCGAGTAATCCTCAGGGTTACGATTACTGGGACATGTGTCTATTCTGTTTTTGAGGGGACGCTCAGAACCAACATTTTTAGCACTGTTTTTATAGCCCAAGAGATGCTCTGGACTAATGCTAAGGTTAACAAACAAATTCAGCATACAAAGATTTCAACCTAGACACATACATATACCGAAGGCGATGAAAGTCTAGAACAGACTCAACTAGGCATTATATCAAGGATAATACTCTACTTTATCATTGTTACTTGACAACATGAGGTACAGGCACAATTTAGCTATTATTGTACCAACCAAACTGTCTCATGGATACAACACACAGAGGTAAAAAGGGATTCTGAGCTGCTATTTAATAACCAAGGCCATGGTGCTGTCTACACACACTCAGAAGTTCCAAATAATGACTGGGTGAGACCTGAGACTACTCAACAGGCACCTTTGTTAAGAATGAATTGAATTATTTCAAAATTATTTTGGAAAATCATTCGGTGATTCAGAAAGTGTCAGTAGGACATCACTCAGGTCTTTCCAGATGAATGAGAGGTACATGAAACACTTTGAAGAACTCACAGGTCTGGCACATGAACCATCTTGTGATACATTTTGCTTTCATATGTCGGTGTGGTTAATTGACAACTTCTTTAACCACAAGGCCATATATGTGGATTATGCCTGGTAAAATATGTTAAAGGCAACGGATATTGTTTGAATGTCAAGATCAACACACCTATTTAAAATCTCCATGGCAAGCAGAGCTGGGAGAAGCTGGAGTGGTGATCCCTTTATCAAAAGAAGAGATCCGAACATGTGATTCAGTTACTGATAAGTGATATTATTCAGACTCCTTAGGAAAGTCTATGCTAATACCTGAACATCAGACTCAAGAGAAGCAGTGGGACAGTTATTCATTATTTCACAGATATTTTAGTGATCATGAGAGGTTGTTAATCAAATCTACACGTTTTGTAGACCAAGAGGATTCTATGAATGCATGTGTGTACACTTTGTAGGGGGGATAGAATATTCTAAAGTTGTATTATGAGCACAATTAAGTTAAGAATTACTTACTGCTTACAAATACAACATAGAAAGGTACTCCATCAATGCACCTATTTCCAAAGGAAAAAATAACACACAATTCTAGAATATAACTGCATGATAAGAACTTCTATTAAATATCTTTGTTAATTTAACTTCTACCTTCATACCCCTCTTAATGTAAACTGCTATGGCGTAAATTCAAAAACCATATCTTGATAAAGAATATCATTACCGGCAGCAAAATTAAAATACAATTTCTGCCTTGAAACAGATGGTTCTATACAGTTAATAACAGGCTTGCGTGTGTGTGTAAAATTACCAACATGTGACATATTACTTGCTTGCTCATGCATATCTAATGAAGCACACTCTATATTTGTGGACAGTTTCTTTCTTCCAAAAACAGGAATTTATGTATATTTCAATCTGTATGTTTAGTCTGCTCCTGAGGCTTCAGAAAGTCCACTGCTGTGGAAAACATACTGCATTGTCCCTGTTCCAAAGAAAGCAGGTGCCTCTTCACCTAATTACTACAGACCAGTGACACATTTCTCACATCATGAAGACCTTTGAGAGACTGGTTCTGGACTTTATGAGTCTTGTAATAAACCACCTGGATCCACTGTAGTTTCCCTGTCGGATAAAAATTGGAGTGGAAGAATCTGCTCCACATGGCTTATTCTCAACTGTGCAAAGCTGGCAGCAACGTGAGGATTATGTTTTTTGATTTATCCAGCCCCTTCAATACCATCCAGGCATTCTTTTTAATGGATAAACTCAAGAGATATGCAGGTGGATAGGCCTGTGTTGTCTTGGAAAATGGACTGTCAGGCAAACTGGAGTTTATGAGATTCAAGGGCCTTTCTGGAACGGACATGAGCAACACTAGAGCACCACAAGAAATATCTCCGTCTCCTTTTCTCTTCACTCTGAACACCTCTGACTACAAATATAACAGATCACGTCACTTGCAGAAAATCCCTAATGATTCTGCACTTATGATCAGTATTGATAAAGGGGATGAGACAGAGTATAGAAGTCAGGTGGAGCAGTTTCTTTCTTGGTGCAGAGTTGTCAGCATCTTAACACAGGTGGAGAAGTTTCTTTCTTGGTGCAAACAGAGTTGTCAGCATCTTAACATCAGCAAAACCAAGGAACTGGTTATTGACTCTCGTCGCACCAAAGAGGAGTATAGAGGTGGTCTACTCCTACAAGTACTTGGGGGTCTACATTAATGACAGGTTGGACTGGTCTCTGAACACAAAGGAACTATATAAGAAAGGGAAGTACAGGCTCTTTTTTCCTTAGGAGACTGCATTCTTTTAATGTGGTAAGTGATATCCTTCTCATTTTTGATAACTCTGTAATGGCCAGCTCAGTTTTCTATGCTGTGTTCTGCTGCAATATATCTGAAAAATGCCTCACTGTGACTTTTTTTAATTTCTTGCTATATAGTTATTCTGGTGTGTGTTCAGACCAAAGTGTGTGTGTTTGTTTATTTATTTGTTTATCTACCTATTTATCTAGTTAAAGAACTTCTGTAAAAAGCCAAATTTCCCCTTGGGACAAACAAAGTTCTATCTATTTCCAAAAATCACAAGACCATTAATAAGAAGAACAACAAATACTACATATATCACATTCAAATTATTTTAGATTATCTTTCCAAAATGAAATCTGCACCAAGTGAATTGGAATCAATTTGCCCAATGCTGCTGGGATAGGCTCCACCTCAAAAAAATCCTTCTAAATCAAGTTTCAAAGTGGAAGGATGGAAGTATAGGTGAATTTCTACATTATATTTGCTACACTGGGTGCACTTTCTGCAGCTAAATCTAATGCATTTTACAAGAACCACAGACCCTAAGTATGATATGTGAAAGAACTAGGTAGAAGTAATTCCTCTGACAACAAATCTGATTTCCATCTCATATTCAAAACAATGAGGACCTTGTGCTTCTACAGTATTCTATAGCCATGAAACCATCATAAATTATTTTCGATAGAAAAAGGTTTAAAAGCGAAATGTATGGACAATTTAATAATTAAACCACAGCAAGAGTTTAGGAGATATGTCTCAGCATGACTACATATTATTGGCTCTTCCTTCAGGCTAGTAATGAAAGCAAAAGCAGCCGATTTGAAATTGCATATAGTAATAAATAAGATCACTTTCATTTAAAAACAGTGTATCTAAGGAAAAAAGAAAAACCTCTCTGTGCTTATTAATAGTATTGCCGAGTGAGTTGCAACCATACAGGTATACGTTTTCCAGAATGAAACAATAAACTTAAAAAAATTAATTAAAGCAGGAATGGTCTGGACCACCTCGGCTGCCTAAAATTGTAGTAATATATAGTGCAGTCTCCAAGTCAAACACTTTACTTATCTGATTCTTAATACTATGGAAGACTAAAATACACACTACTTAGTATAAATGTTAGTACTATAAGCACAATGTAGTAACAATATTATACATTTATTTTAGAAATATTTAATAGCTTTTTATTGAGCAAAACAGATGTATAGACACCTAATTACAGTCTTCATAATCCCCAATAATACCAATGAAGCTGATTCATCAGCAATTTTTAAGTTAAAAGGTGAATTATGTACTCAAGAACACCATGGAAATTAAAGGGAGGTGCAGATTAAGACAGAAGAGTGTGAAGAAAGACGTGAATGAACTGGCAGCACAGGAAACCAGTACAACTGATGTGCAATGGAGGACTGCCTGCAGAGTAAGATGTTCCTCCAGTATGTGGGGTGGCAGCAAGCCTCTGGTGCTGCTCCTGTCTGGAGTCCCACAGGGCCGTGTGAAAATTATAGTTGGAGCATATAGCTCTGCAGGGACCCCCAGTGCCACTGGAGAGAGTTCTTGGGATACAGCTTCTTTGCTATCATCTGTTCAATCAACCCAGAAGTGTTTCCACAGTATATTGGTGATTTACAAGAAATCCTGTTTAAAGGAAGCTTGTCTTCCTCATCCAAGAGAGTACGGGCTGGGAGCAGAGTGGGAAAAGGCTCATTTAGAGAAAAGGCAGAAAGAAAGAAAGCAAGAAAGAAACAGTAGTGGACTGCATTTAAGGGAATTGAAGTATATAGTGATAAAGATGCATTTTAATAAATAAATAAAAGGTTTACTGGAACCTGTGACTGTGTTTGGCACAGTTGTGTGGTATGTTTGGAAGTCTAAAAAAGTTGTCTGGAAAAAAATTACCAAGTCAAATAGTAGAAGCAAAAACCTTGATATCATACACAAAATATGGAAGGGATACTGGGGCAATTTAGCTTTTAGCAAACCAGAAGAGCTTCACAAACTAAATGGTCTCCTCACATTTTTTGGTCTTCTTATATAATACTTGAAATGTTTAAAAATATGTAACAGAAATCCATTTTTTTCTTTTCAAAAAGCCAACTAAAGTAAATGTAAACATGGCAGTTCACAAAGAAGTAAAAATAATTTAGTACCTTGTTACTGGCAGTCAGATTTACATGACAGGATCTGGATGCCCGTTCACAATCTGGCTATACATACATAGTCACGGTATGTGTTTAGCAGACATCCTCTTGGGTTTACACAGCTTGGACCACAAATTCAGTTCATAAACATGCTCAGTGGTGAAACACACTGTTTCCATGTTCTCTGCCACTATGTTCCAAATTATGTATCACTTTTATTCACCTCAGCTCATTATCTAGTTAGCCCTGATCTTTCATACCATATGCCCAATCCACCATGGCTTTTTTCCTTACTACAAATTACTAGCTCCACACCAATATTGATTGTCAACCCTGTACTTTTTTCCACTCCTTTGGTGAAACTCTTTACAGACATCTATCTGATTACTGACATTTCAGTCATTGCCATCTTTGCTTCATGTCAAACTCAAAAACATATAAATGCCAAGACAAAATACATATTTACCCATCTACATTATTTAAAGTTTTAGATTATATAGATTCTAGATATATAGCAAGGCAAATATCCAGTCTCTATTTATACTACTTCCAGATTCTAAATAACTTACTGCAATATCTGAAGCAGGTATACAGAAATGTGTTGGATAAGGTCATCATTTAATTTTTTGATACAAACAGGACATTAGGAGTATCCTTTACAAATTTTGCATAATATTGCCTCTGCATTGCACTCACAATATTATTAATAGTAAGAGCAACACTTAAGAAGGACTCACTTTTGAATTCTTTATGTAAAGTTACATTGTAAATGTAATCATTTAGAATTATTTTAGTGTTTTATGAAACATCATTATTATTACTCCCAAGAGTTGCTTCAAATTTTTCATCATAGTTCAAGATATCAGTAAAATCTCATAAGATTTACAAGATACCATTACAACAGTATACTGAAGCTTGGAAAAATGTTTCTTGACTATTTATTTTTAAATCCTTCTTTTACAGCTTGGGGAACTTGGGAAAGTTTAATGCAAACAGTAGCTCACTGGTTTGATCTATTAAAGACATTTGCAAAAATACAACAAATGTGATTTAATGATTATGCTGCACAAAATGTCAGTCTTGAGGCATGTAACAATTTTGAAAGCAGATTCTCTCATAACCAAGTAGACATGTGTGGAAATTAAGCGTATTGTTAGTCATCTACACTATTAGATAAAAGTTTTCTTCCTCTGTATAAAAATGTGATTTTTTTAACAAGTCACAATAACTATATAACATTGGTTTGTTTATATACTTTGGCATTTTTTTACAGCATGTAGTATGTTAGCACAGAGAATTAGAGGTTTTCCTTTACAACCTATTTTGTTTTGGTTGGATATGCAAAGCTGGTTAGGCTCTGAAACAACCAATGCTCAAGCACTCTCTTGCCTGAAGAAGGGGCCTGAGTTGCCTCGAAAGCTTGCATATTGTAATCTTTTTAGTTAGCCAATAAAAAGGTGTCATTTTGCTTGACTTTTCTCCTCAAGCACTCATAATTATAATCTTTATAAACAGCTCAGAATGAGAAAGTCCTAAATATTTAATCAAAATAAATCACAATCTACCAAGTAGAGCAGAATGTGTTTGAAGAATGATTAAGCATAAAAAAAAAGAGCAACACGTTACAAAGGGAGTTAGCAAAAGTAGCTCCAAGGCTGTTGAAGGCATAGGCTTATGCTTAAACATGTATTAAATTATTTATTCATCACACTACTTCCCAATACTACTTAATTCCTGCTTAGTGTTACAGAAAGTCAGAGCCAACCATGACAGTACTAAGTGTAAGGCAGGGGCCAACCCTGTGATACCTGGCCAACTAATCTAACTGACACATCTTCCAGGGAAGCAAATAAACATGTAGGCACTGAAAATGTGCCAGTTCTCTACAGATGATGACCGGGAAGGGATCTGAATCTGGAGCACTACCTGTAACAACCTTAAATTATACATGATTTGCAGCTGTTTCTTCTTTTTTGGAACATCAAACAGCTTTCAACAGACAAGTTAATTAAGACATTGGAAAAAAGCAATGAATAGCAATTAAAAACTGACTTCAGAGATTCTTTTCCAAAATTACCTGACCATCTAACTTAAGTGTTAAAGTTCATTTTGGTTTACAGAATGTTGTTGCAGACAAGAAATAGTTTGATATGAAAATTGCAAATTGTACAATATTATAGGGAAATACATTAGTGCTGACACATTCATATATGAATTTTCAATATTCAAATGTGTATTACAGTTTGAATACTTAAAATGGAATTAAAAATTGAGGGTATCTCCAGTCAGCAGCATCAGGCTATTCTTGACACAAAATACAACAGCGTTTTCATTTTGAAGTGAGAAAAACTAAACACCATTAAGGCTATCCTCCCTTTCAATTACAGGAACGGGCTCATATAACCCTCTCCCTAGCAGCTGACAGGAATGTTTGAAGACTAATATAAATTTTATGTAGAGGTGAATTCAGATTTTTTTTTTTTTTTTTTTTAAGTGTGCAAACTGAAGTCATCAAAGGGTTCCAAAAAGAAGAACAAAAATGCAATTTAGAAACCCCAGGAAAAATTGCTCATCACATTCAGGTTTAGTGTTCACATACTAAGCACCTACACAAACATATAAATCTGGTTTGAGCAGTAAGACAATTCCTCAAGCAAAATGAAAAAGATAAGGTGTCTTTAAAAAAAATTAGAAAAAAGAAGGGGATACAGAAAATGACAGTAATGTGTGCTCAGTTCATTTACCAGGAGCACTTCAACCTGATGAATATATGAAGGTAAGATAATTTATTGCAAAATGGTATATTTGACGACTCATGTACCTTTATATGGCAACATACATGTATGCTGATCCACATTCAACTACATTCTAACAAATATAGCACTGTATATACAGTATTTTACGTTTTAAGTTGACAGCCCTACGACAAGCGTTAAGGGCTCTCTCGCATTGCACGACCCCAACCTAAATTTAGAGGATGCGCAAAAGTGCATATTATGTTTCCTAAGCAAGTATTGCAGGCCTTAGTGAACAGATTTTTGAAACACATCACATCAATATTTACTACTGAAAAATGATTTAAGTAGTATGAACTGACTCAATTGTTATTCTTATTATTTTTCCCATTAGAATATTTCAGCTAACTTCAGTTAAATAAACAAGAAATAATAATGTAAAATATATTGTGAATCAAAAAATGATAAATAATACACTGCAAAATATTAAACAATTTTAGTATTTTCATACTATGACTGAAGTATTGTGTTACCTTATCATGTACTGTAGCTCTGGCGAAAAATTTAAAAATGAAATGTCACATGTCGCATAATAAAAATTGCAATGTAAAATTACTGAATATAGATTTACATTACAGCATTGTTTTAAAAAAAAATTGTCCAAGGAAATCGTCATTTGATGTCTACATGGAGAGAAGGACCACAAAAGCTCCCAAGTATTTTTTTAATGTGTGAACGACGACATATCTTTTGGAGCCTGCACTCAAAAAATAACGCTAATTATTTTGGCCAAGTATACAGAGCATGGCCCATTTTGAAGTAGACAGTTAATGCACATTCACCAAATCTTTAACAAACCATTGATTATTGTGAATCAAAATTGACTAATTTAACCATTTAGATTTGCTTCTTTTCAAACACTATGAAACACATACTGTGATGCCTATCCTTACCATAATAGCCATGCACTTTCAGTGGCATGCAAAAATCACTCAGAAGAAACTATGTAAACCACATTATTAATTTCCAAACTGCTGACTGACCACTCTTAATAGTGCATCTTAAAACATAGATAGATAGATAGATAGATAGATAGATAGATAGATAGATAGATAGATAGATAGATAGATAGATAGATAGATAGATAGATAGATAGATAGATAGATAGATAGATAGATAGATAGATACTTTATTAATCCCAAGGGGATATTCACATACTCCAGCAGCAGCATACTGATAAAGAACAATATTAAATTAAAGAGTGATAACAATGCAGGTATACAGACAGACAATAACTTTGTATAATTTTAAAGTTTACCCCCCCCCCCCCCCCCCCCCCCCCCGGGTGGAACTGAAGAGTCGCATAGTGTGGGGGAGGAACGATCTCCTCAGTTTGTCAGTGGAGCAGGGCATTGACAGCAGTCTGTCACTGAAACTGCTCCTCTGTCTGGAGATGATATTGTTTAGTGGATGCAGTGGTTTCTTCATGATTGACAGGAGCTTACTCAGTGCCCGTCACTCTGCCACGGATGTCAAACTGTCCAGCTCCATGCCTACAATAGAGCCTGCCTTCCTCACCAGTTTGTCCAGGCGTGAGGCGCCCCTCTTCTTTATGCTGCTTCTCCAGCACACCACTGCGTAGAAGAGGGCGCTCGCCACAACCGTCTGATAGAATATCTGCAGCATCTTATTGCAGATATTGAAGGACGCCAGCCTTCTAAGGAAGTATAGTCGGTTCTGTCCTTTCTTACACAGAGCATCAGTATTGGCAGTCCAGTCCAATTTATCACCCAGCTGCACTCTCAGGTATTTATAGGTTTGCACCCTCTGCACACAGTCACCTCTGATGATCACGGGGTCTATGAGGGGCCTGATCCTCCTAAAATCCACCACCAGCTCCTTGGTTTTGCTGGTGTTCAGTTGTAGGTGTTATGTTATGGTTAGTCCAAAAAAAAATAAAATAAAGGTGTTATTTTCAAGGTAACTGGATACAACTAAACAAAAAAAAGAGTTGGAAGGAAGGACAATTTTCTAGATGGGCAAGAATGACAATAGAATAACAAATTATACTGTTAGGCGCAGTGAGTTCACAATTACTTTAAAATTAATACATACCGTGAAGTGACAAAATTAATAAGACAAATTTTAAAAATTCAGTCTCTCTGTTAAAGAAAATAGCAGAGTTTTGTAGGAAGTTGCAGGAATACATGCCTGCACAGAAGAAAATTGATTGGTGTTAGCAATTGTCTTTAACCAAATATATAATAAAAATGCAAAATTCTAATAGGCAGGTAGTGTGGTGTAATGTAGTACAGAATATGCACATTCACACTACTGCATATTCAAACACTCAACCATACAGCATTAAGAAATTAAAGTCTAATTATTTTTGCAATAAATTTCAAAACATTCGATTTTTCAGTCTGCAGTGGACTGGCGCCCTGCCTGGGATTTGTTTCCTGCCTTGCTCCCTGTGTTGGCGGGGATTGGCTCCAGCAGACCCCCGTGACCCTGTAGTTAGGATATAGCGGGTTGAATAATGGATGGATGGATGGATGTATAGATTTTCAGCTTCAATTAACACTTATAAAATGCACTTCCACATTACACAGTAAATCCAGTAGGGTGTTCACTAATTAAACAAACACAGGAAAGTTAATCAGCAGTGCCTTAGAAAGTATTTAGACCACCTTCACTTCTTACACATTTTGCTGTTTCATTGTATCTTATGCTAAAATTATTTAAATTGATTTTATTCTGCTCCTCAAGCAACACTAAATATCCCAGAATGACTAAGCAAAAACAGTGTTAGAAACTTTTAAAAATGTATTAATTATAAAAAATAAAATATCAAATTGATATAAGTATTCAAACCCTTTACTCTGTACTTAATTGAAACAACCACGGTAGCAATTACGGCCTGGTGTCTTCTTGGATATGACACAAGTTTCTCGCATCTGAATATGGGAATTTTCTGCTGTTCTACTCGGCAAGCTCTCAAACTCTTTCAGGTGGAATGGAGTCCATCACCAAAAGGTGATTTTCGGGTCTTCCCAAGAACGTTCAGTTCGGTTTAAATCTGGGCTCTGGCTAGGCCATTCAAGATCATTAATAGAGTCAACCCTAAGCCACTCCTATGTTGTCTTTGCCTTGTGCCAGGGGCCATTGCCATGTTGGAAGGTGAGATTTCAGCCCAATCTAAGGTCCAGAGTACTTTGGAGCAGGTTTACATTAAGGATCTCTGCACTTGGCTGTGTTCAGCTTTCCCTCAACCCTAACTAGCCTCCCAGCCCCTGCAGCTGAAAAACAACCCCACACCATGATGTTGTCACCAACATGATTCACCACTGGAACGGTATTGCACAGGTGTTCCACGTACCCGATTTCCTCCAGACCTGACATTTACAACTGAGGCCAATCAGTCAGAGAAACGTGGTTCACACAGTCTAAAAGTCCCTTAGGAGCCTTTTTGCAAACTCCGAGTAGGCTGTCATGCATCTGCTGGCCACTCTGCATAAAGCCCAGATCAGTGGTTGTTATCCTTCTGGACGTTTCTTCCATCTCCACATGGAGCCCCGCCAACCATTGGATTCCTGGTCAACTCTCTTACCAACGCCCTTCTCCCTTCGATTGCCCAGTTGGGACAGTCTGCCAGCTCTAGGAAGTGTCATGGTTGCTCTAAACATATTCCATTTAAAAATTATAGAGGCCACTATGATCTTGGGAACTTTCAATGCTGGAGAAAGCTTTTTGCAGACTTCCCTAAATCTGTGCTTTAACAAAGTCTTGTCTCATACACTCTGCAGGTACTTCCTTCCATTGACCTCATTGCCTGGTATTTAGTCTTTATACACATCATCAACTGTGGGAGCTTACAATATAGCTAGGTGTGTGCCTTTCTAATCATGATCAATTGAACTGACCAGAGGTGGACTCCAAAAGGGGTGTAGAAACATCTCAACAATGATCAATAGAATGGTAGGCATGTGAGCCAAATTTCAAGTGTCATAGGAGGGGGTCTGCAAACTTTTGTAAATGTGATAATTCAAATTTTTTTTAATTTTTAACAAATTTACATCTTCTAAACACTGACTTTGCGACGTCATTCTGGAGTGTTGTCTGATAAAAGAACAAATTAATTTAAATGATTTTAGTATATGGCAGCAATGTAACAAAATGTGAAGAGATATGAACTTTCTAAAGACTGTAACTGAAATAAAATGGAACAAAAATATCGAAGAAATTTTATATGCCAACTGAACAAACACCACACAGTATATACAATATATGACACATGCATACAGTTTTCTTAATTATAATAAAGTTTTGTAAAATGTTTTTAGTCCTAGAGTCCAGCTTTCCAAGGTCACATTAACTCAGCAATGGACATTGACACATAGAAATGGTTGCATTTATAGTAGGATACCACAAAGAACTGATAATATTAAATCCATTCAGAAAACGAGGAAAAAATATAGATGTATGTACTTATATTCTTAACAGGTTTATAATAATAACACTTTTGTCTTCTATTCTCCATTAAGTGTTATGACAGTTGGCTGCCAAGTGCTTCTTCTAGATCATTTGTTTGTTGGATAAATTATTCACACATAAATGGAATTAGATGTGCAGTGTAGGATTAATAATTTCCTCTCCCCTTTCATTTCTGCCTTTGCAATAAGTATTCATAAACCAACATGGTTATTAAGGAATTGCCCATGGAAAAAATAGCAAAATTCATTCTACATAAATGGTACATTGTAAAAAAACAATAAAGTGGAATATTGTGATAAAGATTAGAAAAACAGAAAGACAAGTAAGCCTATTAAATAACCTACAGTGGATAACAGGAAAATTTTGACGAAAAACTCTAATGAATCACTGCAATCACCAACCATCTCTATAGTGAAAGACAAAGGGCATTACAATGCACTATTCTCAAAAAACTTTGACAGACACCTGAGATGCAAACCTATAATTATCTCAACAAGGTCACAAATGAGCAAAGATGACCCACATTGATTCCTGGGGCAAAATGTTAAAGGCATAGGAAACAAAGAAAACTTACAGAACATTGGAAGTATGGAGAAACAAATGAACTGCAGCTGTACCAAAGGATACCACTTAGTCTATAAAATGTTATGGTGATACCATCATGGCAAGCATGGCTGCATCTGGGCTGGGACTCCCATCCTTAATGATGATGTAAAAAATGTCTTTGGAAAGTGTGGAAAAAACATCTAGTCCGCCTATAGACGACAAAATCTTTCCATAGTCACTATTGAGTGTTTCATCATGTAGTAAGACAAGAACTCCGACAACCCCCCCAAAATGCTAAAACTCTGGTTAGGTAAAAACAACTCTGGCTCGTAAAGCAAACCTTTCGTTTTAAAGTAAACCTAGCACACACATGCATCATAATACATAAAAATTGGACTGAAATGAGACATCCTCCAAAACAAACAGATACTAAAAACAGCTGTTGCAATAACTGGACAAAGCATCTCAAAACAACAAACCAACAGCTTGATAATGTCACTAGGTTACTAGATTAAAAAGTTAACCTACCATTGATTAAGATTATCTAGAATGAGTGGAAATGAAGCGGAAAAGTGGATGACATTCAAATTTTGAAAACAAATATATCTGCAGATATAAGCAGAAATAAAATATGACATTTTGTACTTTTGTTTCGCATGTATCCTTTATTTAAAATCTGAACGGCTTGTGCATATTACAAAAAAGCTATTTTTATTTGGCTGTAATGGTACTTAACAGAGCACACTAAATATATACACACCGTTTGCATAATCATGCTATTATTTTTATTATAATGAATTATAATGAATAACTAAAGTAGTAGACAGCTGTATGACAGTTAATCTGCCTCAGACATTTCCTTCCACTATTTCTCTTAAGAATCTCATATTTGCCATTTATTTTTTCATTCAAACCTGCTCTCTATTCTCCAGTATATATACATTTTCATTGACAACATGCATTTTTCCCCAATAGCTTCTCACACCAGTTAACATCTCAGTTGTCAGTGCAGCTGCTAATAATATAACTCGAATGCTGCTTCTCCTCAGCAACTTTTTAAGTCTTACATCCTAGCATGTCCAGTATACCTGGTTAACATTTGTGGAACACAGTAGTTCTGACTGTCACTTGGCCAGCCCTCAAATTGTTGGTTATTCATCTTCACATATTTATTCAGCACTTCCCACTTTATTAAACACATTTCTGATTATACGATTTTTAACCTAGACCTAATCTTACTGATGGTCTTGTTAGATTCTCGAACGATATACTGTATTTAGCCATGTATACATCAATCCAGATTAACAAACATAAATGTAAAACCTTTTTTAAACTTAACTCATTGAAGGTCTTGTTAGATTCTTGACAATATATTTAGACACATGTATATTTCAATCCAGATTACTAAACATAAATGTGAAACCTTTTTTAAACTTAATTCATTAATGGTCTTGTTAGATTCTCGACAATATATTTAGACACGTGTATATTTCAATCCAGATTAGTAAACATAAATGTGAAATCTTTTTTAAATTTAATTCATTAGATTCTCGACAATAGATAGATAGATAGATAGATAGATAGATAGATAGATAGATAGATAGATAGATAGATAGATAGATAGATAGATACTTTATTAATCCCAATGGGAAATTCACATATTTAGACACGTGTATATTTCAATCCAGATTACTAAACATAAATGTGAAATCTTTTTTAAACTTAATTCATTGATGGTCTTGTTAGATTCTCGACAATATATTTAGACACATGTATACTTCAATCCAAATTAATAAACATAAATGTAAAACCTTTTTTAAACTTAAGCCCCTATGCCACTCTACAATTTCGGTAATATTTCTCTCACAGTGGTCCATCTTAGAAAAGGGTGCATTACGTGGAACAATTTCTAATTCTCATAGGAATTTGACCAAGCTTTGTATTAAAGACGCTGTTAAGTTTACTACCTGTCCTTATCCAGAACTATTTATCAGTCACCGTCATACTACGTGTAGGACATGCAAATGACTGTGATTGTGAAGAACTAAAGGCTTCTTTACAAAGTGCAGTGACACCGAGACAGGCAGCATAGAAAACAAGATGTTCCACTACTTTCAGTATTTCCGTTAAACTTCGATTTGGCTCTAGTTTTCACTGACCAAGCAGCCACCAACAGGTAAGCACAGATCCACATTTTTGAACTCGGAGTTCAGCTAGGTGTGCTCGTGAGCAGGAGACTCCAAGCTTCATTTCTCGGTACCCCTACCTTTACAGAATCCACCGGGAACATGACCGCGTGCTCTAGTACACCAGCCACTGCTCCAGCTGTCATGTGCGTTGCTGGCGATGCGCTGGCAGGTAAGCTTTCGTATTCTTCTTCGGTGAGCTCGCCTTCGCGACCCTCACTTTTATCAGGCATCTTCAGCGCGGCTGGCACAGGCTCAACTCGCAGCTCCATCCGTCAACGAGCTGCCAGGCGCGGTTGCTGCTGTGTAGCCAGACCCCAGCGGACTACGCCAGCGTCCCCAACACGCGCTGACGTCACTCCCGAAATTACACAAATGTGAGCAGTGCAGCCAATAGCGTAAAACAACTTTTGGACAGTCCCGCCACCAAGTATTTGACTGACAGGGAAATACACCAATGACAAAAAAACAAGACATTCCGGCGGCTGAACGTTTCTTTCGATTGTCAAGAATTTCAACCAATAATTGAAAGGAAGCCGATCGTGCCAGGCTCATGGAAGAGAATGTTTAATGTATTTGTATTTTTGACATTTCATTTTACATGATGCTGAAGTTAGCTACTTATTCACAGCAACTTTTCGCCGGCTACTGATTCCCTCCTAGCTACATATTCGTAACCACCCACCTATTATTCACAAACCTTTTGTAAATCTAACTTATTCTACGCTACAACGAATGTAAGATGCGCAATGCGATCGCTCTATTATTATTATTATTATTATTATTATTATTATTCGCGGTTTTAGACCTGAATGCGTATATCCTGCCTGGCCACCATTTCCGCCCATTTGAGTGGACTGTTTAGTTTAAACTGCATTTGAGTTTTGCCGGCCCAGCTCTGGTACCTGGCTCAAATGGCCTGATAATGTTGGCATACTCCCTAATGTACGGGATTTATTGTGATGTTTAACGTTTACCCTAAAGGGTCACACGGCGTTGGGCCACCTTTCACAATTTTGGGAGGAAATTGTTTTGAAACTTTTTTTGTTCACACTTTTGGGAAAACACGCGCAAAACAAACTTTACAGTGAAAATTCAACATCACTATAAATACATTTAAAACAAGCAACAAGTTATAAAAGAACACTTCCTGTCAGTCAACGTTTCAGCAACTGAGAGATTATCGAAGATAGCTAAAGAGAAGTAAAATCTATGATGGCTTATGCGATATTTCCCAAAGCTGTTTGACAAGCGTAAAGAATTCAGTTAAGCATACTTGAAAATATCAATCAATGTATCCCAGAAATAATGTGTCCATGCGTAATCTGCTAAAATTAATCGAGAATAATGAACGTAACAACCGTGTTATTTTCGAGTTGCTATTTTCTTGAATAATGTAGGACTAATGGTCAATCTTTTTATTAAAACTTTTTTTTGTACTTATAATGCAATTATCCACATATTAGACAAGGATATGTGTTAATTACATATAGTTTTGTGTTCTTTTACTTCATCCTAATTTATGAAATTCTGTGGAAATATTTGGTTTTATTTCAGTCTCCAGTATAAAGGATCAAAAACGAACAATTAGGTTAGTACCAATCTAAATTTACTTAAGAAAAAATGTCAGCATTTCAAATGTAAAATAGGAAAAGTACTCCCACCCCTGCACTACCATTATCTCCCCTCAAAACTGGATGAAATGAGTATGCATGTGAATTTGTGATACAAAGAGAATGTGCTCTATCCTACAACAGTTTTTTTTTTAACTTTGTTGACATTTCATAGATGCTGTGACATATTCGTGCATTTTTAATTGGAACATGTATTTTTTATGTCTGAAATTTAAATCCTCAATTAACTGATGAAGATCTTGCATTCCAAGTTCAAGTTTATCATCATGTGTACATAGTACATAGTGTTTGAAAAACAATGATGCCCACCTTCTTCCGGGCTTTATGATCTGAAGCTGAATAGGTGTTGTACAGGAATGTCACACAGCGAGTGAGGATGGAGAAATCAGTGAGAACAGTCAGATATCTACAGTTTTCTTAAGATGTCAAAGGGAGCAGACGTTTTAATAATTAAACATATTTATAATTTTGTTATTGAGGAGAATGTGAACTTGAAAAACACAGGAAAATAATATTTATTTCATGGAAAACTATATGACTAACAGACTTTCCAAATCACTTTTAAAAGTTTCATTTAGAATGAAATTCACTTTTGTAATAACCACCAGACTGTAAGTAAGACTAAGGCTATGAGCCATACTTTGAATACAGTAAGGAAACTTGAAAAATACATGCTGGAACCCATATATCGATTCTCTGGAGTCAGAAATAAAAATATGTATTTTATATCAAAATGGACAATGTATTCAAATTCAGAAAGATGGTGTTTGCATTGATTTAAATACATAACATATTATTAATTAGGAAATTTTCTGTATTTTTTTTCACTTAAAAGTATCTCTGTCCACACTAAAACGACCAAAAAATACATATGACATAATCATTCACCTACAACGGACACGTGATAAAATCATTGAAAAAATTACACTGCCAGCCATGGGACTTATTACAAAACTGTAGAGACCATTAAATTATTTTCCTTTTGCGCATGTATGCAGTATTCAAACTGTACGAAACGTAATTTATATGCATAAAAGTAAGTAGAACAACAAGCTCCATGGAAAGCAACTCCTCTATGTCCAATATGTTGGAATTATAGTTGTCTTCTATGAAGAGTGACCAATCTGGGAATGAGATGTTGTAATGAGCAGCATCCAATCTGGGAAGGGTTACATAATGAGCATGATCAAATCAGAGTGCAATTACAGTCTGTGTTATCATAAATCTTCGTTTTTACCCATTCACTTACAAAGTATACAACTATGGAGTAGCTTTTCAAATGTCTCTATTTTTGGGGGTTAAAAACTTTGGGGTAGTGTGGGTGAAAGTTCAAAAATAGGAATTAATGTTAGTGTTTTTCAACAAAAAACATAGTAGTGTGAACATAGTCATTGCAGGTAATTGTTCCTCTGCAAAGATCTGCAGAAGGTATGAAAAAATTGTAAGTGGTGTCTCATATTATATCACACATGTTATCAGGGATCTGACTCTCCCAGTAATGATTCTGATATTATGCAAGCATTGTCAGAAGACTGCAACCAATTAAACATATTCTGCTTTAGAATTTATGGCAAGGCAGGTCTGCCACAAAATGCAGTATTATGGGTGATGGGATTTCCACAATATATCGTTGTATCCTGTGGTGGATACTTGTGTAACTGAGGTTAAGTACCATTGCATTTTTCCATTTACAACCTTCCAGTATTATTATTTTTTTCTTATTTTAATTACATTGTAATGCATAAATAGCCCAGAAACATTTTGTTAAGTTTCATTTAAGTAGGAAGCAGTGCCATTGCAGGACTGAGAGATACTGTAGTTAACACCAATACCCCCCATCTTGTAAATGGAACCTTGGTAAGGAAAAAGAACAAGTTTGTTTGGTCACACTCACATTTCTGTAATGGCCACTGTGTGTTTTTGTTTACATTTCCCATAGCATTTAATTTGTTAGTTTAATAATATTTATTTTAACATTAAATATACATATATTTTGTATTATAGGGCATTCAGATGATGAAATTCTTTACATGTTTTGTAGTATAGGTATCTGTAATAATTGATGTTTTCAAACTTTTTTTTTTTTTTTAAGAATTCTGTAATGGCTGCTGTGAAGGCATGCAGGTGATCAGACCCTGTACATATTTTGTATTACAGTGAAGTAAACAGACATGCTGAACAAAACCTTTTGTGGCTTCTGTCTTCACCTAAATCACAACACATAGGGCTAACCAAGGTGAAAGTTACATTGCATCACTTAAAGATAGAAAATGTTGACACTAGATTTGTGAAAGGCTGTCATGTGATCCAGTGGTTTTTCAAGTTACCCTTTTTCACTTCATTCAAACTATTACATTCCTACACTTTGCTTATCATTCAACCTCAGAAGACTAATGATAATGCACTTCTCAAAATTATTCAGTTTTATTCACTGCTTTACAAACTGGTCACTATTCACTACTTTTCAGTGTATTTTTTTTTATTTCCAGTTCTAGGTGGCTATGTGCTATGCACCAGTGCCACCCAAGCAAAGTATGTTGCAATTGCCTGTGATGCCAAGAAGATGATGAAAAGATTCTCCTTATAATGGTGACACATTTACATACTGTAGAATGTCCAGAACAAACTAGGCAGTCTTTTAATAATAATAATAATAATTGTCCTTGGAACCCCTGGAGTTTTATTTTCTCAGCATCTAGCCAGCTGGAGTTTTTGTTTTCCTCTCTTCCCTGCCCATCTGATCATAGTTTTTGTTTATTGAGCTGGACATTTTGTTTCTTATTTGGTTCTGGACATTTTACTGTACTGTTTCAAATAACCTTTTATAAGTAACTGTTCATAAATTTTCACTTTCTTTATGTAACTTTCTTTAAAAATTGTTACTGTAAGACATTTCAGCTACTTTTTTGTATACAAATATACAGTACTATATAAATAAATGTTGTTTAAGTAGCTGACATTCTGTATGTGCTGTACCAATAAAAGGGTCTCAAGATTGCAATGAATGAATATAGCATGAATTCACAGCTCACAGAGTAGTCTGGGGGTTGTATGTAATGGAAAAATTCCAAAAAACTCTACCATACACAAGGAAATATGCAGAAAGATTTTATTCATTGTCAAGTGACATACAGTATATATGTTTTATTTTCTGTTGCACACCTAGGAAAGGAAAAATGCAATAAATAAATGCACAACTTAAGATGCTGTAGTTGCAATGTAGCTAGGAGGAAAAGTATGTACAACAAATTTTACCTCCTTGAATGTGTTAGCCTTGTGTATAACATTCTTTTAAATTCCATGCGAGTGGTTATAGAGTGCATATGTCTAGAACTGCTGCCTGACACTTTGGTGATCTGAGCTTCTTTCCTAACCAGATCTGCATGAGGCTGCGTGTCCTACACTTGTCCATGCAAGTTTTCCCCATGTACTCTGGTTTCTTCTCCTATCCAAAAAACAAATTTAAGTCAAATAGTAAATTTAAGTACCAGCTGTGGATGAAATCCATACACCCCATCTCAGTCTGGTTCCTCCCTTCTGCTCAGTGTTTCCAGAATTGTCTCTGTCCCCCCTTGAAATTCTGTAATAGAAATATGGGTTAAGAAAAAAGGTGGATACATTGTATGTGACTTCATTCCATCATTCGTGTGATATCTAGACTATTTTTTTATTCACTATTTTCATGAACATGCTTATTCAAATAAAAAGTCATGGTAGGGTGATAGACTATAGTGTGACACAGGAACCAACCCTGAAATCATGTGCACAACTTCTTTTGCTCATACTGTTCAAATTTAGAGTTAACAGTCTAATAACATGTCATTGGACTGCAAGAACAACCTGGAGTCCCAGGAGGGGACCGACAAGAATACAAGGAACATGTGTAAGTTCATTTGTGAGATATATCAAAGCCACCAGTGCATCTACAAATTAAATCTAAGTATTTAAAAAAATCTATCTAGACATTTTCAAGAAGTATTTTATTTCCTGAATTGGTTACACCTATCCATTTTTAAGCATCAAGTTCAGTACATGTTAGGCATATTCAAAGTGACAAGATCTTCTCTCATCTTGTCATGTCTACTGATACCTCTTTTCTTGGATGGGGTTACATAAAGCAAAAAGATAAAGTGAAAAATCAATCTATATCTTATAAATTATAAGGAAGCAAATGTTAAAACCTCTGCATAAGTAAATATGAACTTCTTGAAGACACACTGACAGTATGAAATGACAACACAGTAGATCATTAGAACTTGTTTAAGTTAAAGGAGATAGACAAAAGTACAGCTGACTAAAGTTCTACAAGGAAAGGATGTGTTTTTGGGCTTAATTTGCATGTGATAATGAAAGGAACTTTACCAAAAGACCTAAGGGAAGTGTTCTCGGTAGCTAGTGGTGTAAAGTTGAAAGAAGACACCCAGTGTTGGTTGCTGAATCTTATGAATAATGACAAGGCCTGCGTCAGGTACTGTAATCCCAGGTGTCTGGCAGGCACAAGATAAGAAAAGATGACATGAAATATGAAGTGAATGTAATATATGTTTGATGCAATTTGTTACATGTAATTCTGCTTATAGTGTTTGCATCTGCTTTTCTTTAATGCTCAGCAGCAGTAGAAAGTTTTACAGTGTTTGTAGCCCAAATGGATAAAGTTGCACTCATGTCTAGTTTATGTTATTATTATTAATATTAGTAATAAAAACAACAACAACAACAAGAAGAATTTCCCTTTAATGGAGAATTGGTTATGCACACCATCTGAAGTTTTTAAATGGGATGTTCCATATGGAAAAAGGAAGATTCAGTATAGGAAAACAGCCTCATTAACTTTTGGTCAGAAGTAAGATGGCTTTCAAATTCAAAAGAAAAAAGAATGGTGACTAAACTGAAACCTAATTTTACAAAATCATTAATTTATGCAATAGTAGCTAAAGCAGAAAGTTACATTCAAGATATCTGTAATCTTATGTTAATCTTATAAATAAATGTGACACAATTCCATCTCCTTAAGTGACATAATTATTTTTCCTTTGTTCACTTCTTATTAAAAGCACATTCTTTTCATTTAATATTACAGTTAGTCTGGCACAAGGAGATGGGAGTGGGGCGTAGCTTTAGACACGGGAGTTACCCTTGTGGTATCATCGCTCTTTTGGGTGGCTCACACAGATAGCATGTAACAGGAGCTTGGTTATCTGGTAACACCTGGCAGTGTGTACGAGCTGAAGACATTTCTGGGAAAGATAAATAAAGCCAGCACAGGATGAGGATAATGCCAATGGAGTTACAAACTATCTATTATCACTGGTTCTTCTGTCATGCTTGTGGGAGGAGATTGGTTGGGTTTGGAGGCTTGTGTTGATGTACATGTGATAGTAAGTACAAAGTTTAGTTTCAAGGTTTATCTGCAGACTCAACCCACCTATAGTGCAATTAGAAGCTAAAGAATGTCTCACATATAAAGATGAAAGGCCACTGTTTTTCACTCTTTTCAGTTTTTAATGTCTGTTTCATGAAGTGTGTTTTTAACATTGTAAATGCCAATTAATATGTCTATCCATCTATCCATCTTTATTATGAATCCATCCTTAGAATGAATAAAATTACTCCCATAATATCAATCAATGGAAAATGTAGAGAATTGGGAGAAGTAAAAAGTAAAATAAAAAAGGTCAGAAAACATGTATACAGTCATATAAAAAATTCTTTGGATTTTTGTTTATCATTGGCTGAGCTTTCAAAGTAGCAACTTCCTTTTAATATATGACATGCCTTATGGAAACAGTAGTATTTCATCAGTGACATTAACTTTATTGGATTAACAGAAAATATGCAATATGCATCATAACAAAATTAGACAGGTGCATAAATTTGGGCACCTCAACAGAGATACTACATAAATACTTAGTTGAGCCTTCTTTTGTAAATATAACAGCCTCTAGACGCCTCCTATAGTCTTTGATGTGTGTCTGGATTCTGGATGGAGGTATTTTTGACCATTCTTCCATACAAAATCTCTTCAGTGCAGTTAAATTTGATGGTTGCCGAGCATGGACAGCCAGCTTCAAATCATCCCATAGATTTTCGATGATATTCAAGTCAGGGGACTGTGACGGCCATTCCAGAACATTGTACTTCTCCCTCTGCATGAATGCCTTTGTAGATTTTGAACTGTGTTTTGGGTCATTGTCTTGTTGGAATATCCAACCCCTGCGTAACTTCAACTTTGTGACTGATGCTTGAACATTATCCTGAAGAATTTGTTGATATTGGGTTGAATTCATCCGACCCTCGACTTTAGCAAGGGCCCCAGTCCTTGAACTAGCCACACAGCCCCACAGCATGATGGAACCGCCACCAAATTTGCAGTAGGTAGCAGGTGTTTTTCTTGGAATGCAGTGTTCTTTTTCCGCCATGCAAAGCGCTTTTTCTTATGACCAAATAACTCAACTTGTATCTCATCAGTCCAAAACACTTTGTTCCAAAATGAATCTGGCTTGACTAAACGAGAATTTGCATACACAAGCGACTCTGTTTGTGGCGTGAGAGCAGAAAGGGCTTCTTTCTCATTACCCTGCCATACAGATGTTCTTTGTGCAAATTGCGCTGAATTGTAGAACGATGTACAGATACAACATCTGCAGCAAGATGTTCTTGCAGGTCTTTGGAGGTGATCTGTGGGTTGTCTGTAACCATTCTCACAATCCTGCGCATATGCCGCTCCTGTATTTTTCTTGGCCTGCCAGACCTGAGTTTAACAGCAACTGTGCCTGTGCCTTCCATTTCCTGATTACATTCCTTACAGTTGAAACTGACAGTTTAAACCTCTGAGATAGCTTTTTGTAACCTTTCCCTAAACCATAATACTGAACAATCTTTGTTTTCAGATCTTTTGAGAGTTGCTTTGAGGATCCCATGCTGTCACTCTTCAGAGGAGAGTTAAAGGGAAGCACAACTTGCAGTTGACCACCTTAAATACCTTTTATCATGATTGGACACACCTATCTATGAAGTTCAAGGCTTAACGAGCTAATCCAACCAATTTGTGTTGCAAGTAATCAGTATTGAGCAGTTACATGCATTCAAATCAGCAAAATTACAAGGGGACCCAAATTTTTGCACAGCCAGTTTTTCACATTTGATTTAATTTCATACAACTAAATACTTCTTCACTAAAACTCTTTGTTCGGAAAACACCCCAGTACTCAGATGTTCCTAGGAAATGAAAGATATGCCACTGTTATCTTTTTTGTTGAAAGTAGAGTAAATTATTATGCAGGCTGAGAAGAGTTCCCAAACTTTTTCATATGACTGTATATTCATTTATATTACCAAAATCATGTTTACAATTCATACAAATGACTCCATTCTTACAACTTACATCAAATACAATAGGGGTACAAAGTGGCAAAGTAGAAATGAAGAATCTTTTTCCTTAGATTTTTCTTTTTCAAGGTTGAATCGTAACTCTGGATGAGGTTACCAGTCCATTTCTCAATATACACATGTCCTCACTCACAGATACAGGGAGTCGCCAATCAACTTAATTCAACTATGTATAGTGAAATTTACTCTACTTTGTTTTGAGTATTAAAAAAGTGCTGATTTTGAGTATGATTAACCTTAATTGTTTTGTTTCAACATTATTTAATTGTGTTAATGTGACATCTGAGAATATTATATCATCCTAAGTAGAAATATCTACGTAATTTCAACATCCATGGTAATTGTAAGTTAGACTAACATAAATTAGACAAATAAGTAAACAATCCCATTATTTCATTTTCTTGAGAGTGGTAGCTATCCCATGCTTTATCTCTTCGAATTGGTTTGTTTTTCTAACTAAAATATATATATTTTTTCCTTTTCAGAAGTAACTGTAGTTGAATTCCTCAAACAACTATGCACTGCTCACTAGTCATCAAGTTCATACAGTAACTATAAATGTAACACCTGAAGTTATTTAATTGTATTTTATTACACACTGACTGATGGTGAATTGCACACCTTTTTTTTATTTCTTTCTTATTATATCTCAGGCACCAAACTATTTTTGGAAGAGGCAGTATAAACATTATGTAAGATATGGGCTTGTGGAATGAATCTATTAAGGCTGCATTCCAAACACCGACATGCTATTCAAAGACTGAGCCTGGAAATCTGTGTTAAGAACAATGTCTCCATACAAACAGGCCTAGTGTTGCAGAGTCATGTGAACAGCAATCACAAGTGAAGCCCTAAAGGACACCCCAGCTTCCCTGCATATAGGATTGCACTACTGAATGGGACAATCCTCTTAGAAGGACTCTATGGAATTAACAGTGGCCATATAGTGCCAGTGCAGGTGTTAGGGGGGGTTTGATGTTACATATAGTGTTGCAGTAGATACCTTTTAATAGATCAGATCAATTTAACTTTATTTTTCAATATAAATGTTTTGAAAAGGCACTGAAGTGGAATAACACACAACTAACTCTCTTTAGCCCATTATCACATCACTCTTGTCATAACCAGGTGCTAATAAGATTTTGAGAGTGTTCTTAAAGAGCACATTTTTATTCCTTATTAAAAAATAACCACTTACTATAGAACTTTTAGCTACCTTCTTTCTATTAGATTAGATTAGATAAACTTTATTAATCTCATGGAGAAATTCAGATGCATACAGCAGCAGAAACATAAAAGCACAATATATACTCTCATTACTTTCTCAAATGTACACTTTTATCCAAAATAGGCAGCAGAATACTTCTCAAAATACACAATTCTAGCTGTTACAAATTAATTACATTGGCATATAAGGTTATTTTTGCTACCTAACAGAAGAACTAACACCTGCTTTTGTGTTTTGATTCAATTTCAGAAAGCAAACATTTTGTATCAAGTTGTGAATCTGGCAACAAAGAGTGGGTTCCTGTCTTCATAAGAGATGCCCCAAGAGAAAGAGCAATACCTTACACTAGGAAATGGAGATCCCAGTTACACTTGAAAGAGAAGGGAATGGCTTATTTTAATTAGCCATCTCATGATATGAAAGGGTTGCTTCTAGTAACTGTCGTGTGAGAAGAGTGTGCCACCTCTCCATACTGGGTATGCAAACACTACTGTACACATCTCTGAGTTTAAAAGAGTAGGACATTGTCAGCCATATACATTATGTCACTAAGGGTTGTTGAAGCCTTGCTAGGATGACCATTGTAGTGACACTGAACATAATGGATATTGAAGATATTGATAGTCGGACAAAAGCTGGTTCTGCTTACCAGTGAAGAAAGTCAGAGCTATTACATGTTTTTTGTTTCTAATTTTATTGTATTTGTATTTATTTATTTGTATTTTTTCCACCCCCTGAAATCTGAAGCACACTATCAATATTAAATGTCCTAAAACCATTTTATTTTGTGTCCTGCTGACTGCCAAAGGACACCACTGTGACCCATGGTTTCCTCATAGTTCTAAAATACACATTTCCTGTCTGAGAGTTTTGATGTAGTGTATTATTATATATTATTCCTATTTTAACTCCTGATATACATTACATCTACTGTAGTACTTGTCTTTGGCAAGTGGCATGGCCGTGTGTGAATGTTTCCCTTACTGATTAACAGTAAGCAAGTAAGGGGCCTACTAATTTCATGTGAGGACAAGCAGAGTTGCCAGAGTTTTATGGTTCGTGCCTCTTTAAATAGTTTACTTCGGGGATGTCAAGTTGTAGTAGCCCTGTGCACCAATAGCCTTGTTTATGGGTGACCTAGTTTACAGTATTCCCACCAGAGAGAATGAAAGGTCTCTCTATACAATGGCTTATTAGCAGAGGGAACGTTTATTGTGTCAGAAGGGAATTCATGGAAAAGACATACTGTAATTGCTTGAGAAAAATTCTGTGAAAATGGATAAGTATTCCAGATTACTGTGTTAGCACCGATAACACCAGATAAGTCTTGGTGGAGAAGATAGTTTTTTTCAGTTGGTTATTCAGTGAACTGACCTTGTTGCTTTTGTTTATGCGTGACAAATCCACACGGGCAAAAAAAAACCTGTCCATGTTAACTTTACTCCTTTTTTCTCCTTCATGCCTACTTAAATTCCACTTCTCCTAAAAGTTGTTTGTCTGTACAGTAAGAGACACAGGTATAGTTGGAACAAGAGCTGGTAATCATTGATCAATAATACTGGATAAGTTTTTAAGAGGTCAATACACAGTTCAGTATAAGCAGAACAAAAAGAGACAGCCAAGCACTAAACCAAACGTGGAGTCAAAGTCAAGATTAAAAGTCAGTAGAACAGAAATAAGGGTTCAATGACTGACAAAATGAATCCAAGTCAGTACTGACAAAAATAATAAGCAAAAGCCTTGTGGAGAACAATATACATGGCTGAACTCTTATGCCTTTTCCTCCTGTCTAAGCAAGAACTTCCTTTAATTTCAGTATTTTGTGTGATTGAATTTAATGGAGGTGGCCATAGCCATGATTTTAAACATCAATTAAACTTGCTAACTCACATCTTTGGTATGTCGGTGGATCACGAGAATGTCTGGAGGAAAACTCATATAAACATGCAGAGAACATGCTTGAATTGCGCCGAAAGCATTAAGTAGGTGAATGTGTGAAGCAGCAGCACTAACCACTACATCACTGTGTCAACATATTAATATTTATCATGTTTAAAATTAGTTTAGGCATTTTGATTGACTCTGTAACTTTTGATAAAAAGGTCAAATGTGTGCTTTAAATGAATTATTCAGTTCATTTTATTTTTTATTTCCATTACTTCTGAGCTTTTACTTTAACAAAAATATTCAATTTTAGTAGAATACGTACAGTAATAAGAATGATATACGGTATATATATATATATATATATATATATATATATATATATATATATATATATATAAATATATATATAAACCCATTGCATTGCACTGTTGGATTACTGCATTGCACAAGTTCAAATTCAAACCTCAGTGTGCACCATTTCTGACTTTTTTAACAGGAGCCTTGGCCTTCAACTTCTGCTTAGTCATTTAACAGCACATATGTCAAACAAGAAAGTACAGATGTCGAAGTGTGCTGCTTTATGAGGTACAAATGGGAATGAAGACATGTCACTACATTTTGTAAAATTAACAAAGACAAAGTATATTTCAGAGCTGATAGATGAAATCTATTTGCTATGAGAAAGTACACTCCAATACTTGATGAACACTTTTGAAATTGAACAGTTAAGACATTGGAGGCAATTAAAGGCTATTTTGTTGCACTGGGGAACATCTCTCTGCATATTTAGCTGTTACAAAGAGCTTAGGGTACAAGTCAAATGAGAAACCACACACATGTAGGGCGCCTATAATTAAAAAAAAAGCTTTATTTCAAATATATTTTTGTGCCTCGTTCGGTCTCTTACACCCAATTTAGTGTTGCAATTTAACAGTAATTCAGTTTGGCTGAAATAACTCATCTCACTACACTGAAATACAGATTATGCAAAGCTAGACTACAGGCTCAAACTGTTTTAACTTTAGGCTAGGTCTGTGTCAACCAACAAAACCATCTTCAATTGTCATGTAGTAAATCTTCACCAGTTCTATAAATTTATATAAACATTATAACATAACATGTTTCAAAATGAGAGACAAAAATACAATAAGTAAATAAAACCAGGTATTCTAATATAATTCTAATATATATTCTAATATAATTATAATATATGTGACAATTTGAACCTGAAGCTTGAACTAGAATTTCTAATTCATGTGACCCAAAAAATAAACATATACAGATAACTGAAGAGTTACTGATATATTCAGAGATATAAAGTTAAAAATCTATTAAAGTAACAAGCTAGAGTGGTATAACAAAAGAAGGTGAGGGTAAGGGCCATCCATTCTAGAGACACCTGCTCTGAAGTCAAAGCTTAAGGATTAGCATTAGTGATCAGGAATAGGTCACACTTATAAATAACTAGCTGTACCCCGTGGCTTTGCCCACATACTATGAAACAGGACAAACTTTAAAAATCAATTGACGTTGGCACAATATCTGATCATGTTAAACTCTGACGGGAAAGCGTTCCCTGCGTGGGGAGAAAAGCACATGGCCATGATGTCTCTGACAGTCAGCAGCTACCCTCTAAAACACATGGAGCTCTGATCTCTCCCTCAAAAACATCAAACGTAGGCCCCACCTCCCTGCTCTCGGCCCACAGCCACTCTGTTGGATTTGCATAAATACATCGGTACCGCAAGAGAACTATGGTACTTAGTGCAATGAGAGAAGTCGCAAAATCAAACAGAAAGTTCAACCAAATTATAGAAAACAACCAGATCTAAATCTGTTAAGTAATTCTCTCGTGAACAGTGGACTGATATATAGACAGAATGCTCTTGGACCATGAAATTTTTAAAGTTGTTTCTTAGCAAGAACCCACAGTGAGGTCCATAAATATTTGGACAGAGACAACTTGTTTCTAATTTTGATTCTGTACATTACCACAATGAATTTTAAATGAAACAACTCAGATGCAGTTGAAGTGCAGACTTTCAGCTTTAATTCAGTGGGATGAACAAAACAATTGCATAAAAATGTGAGGCAACTAAAGCATTTTTTTAACAAAATCCCTTCATTTCAGGGGTTCAAAAGTAATTGGACAATTGACTCAAAGGCTATTTCATGGGCAGGTGTGGGCAAGTCCGTCGTTATGTCATTATCAATTAAGCAGATAAAAGGTCTGGAGTTGATCTGAGGTGTGGTGCTTGCATGTGGAAGATTTTGCTATGAACAGACAACATGCGGTCAAAGGAGCTCTCCATGCAGGTGAAAGAAGCCATCCTTAAGCTGCGAAAACAGAAAAAACCCATCCGAGAAATTGCTACAATATTACGAGTGGCAAAATCTACAGTTTGGTACATCCTGAGAAGGAAAGCAAGCACTGGTGAACTCAGCAATGCAAAAAGACCTGGACGTCCACCGAAGACAACGGTGGTGGATGATTGCAGAATCATTTCCATGGTGAAGAGAAACCCCTTCACAACAGCCAACCAAGTGAACAACACTCTCCAGGGGGTAGGCGTATCAATATCCAAGTCTACCATAAAGAGAAGACTGCATGAAAGTAAATACAGAGGGTGCACTGCAAGGTGAAAGCTACTCATAAGCCTCAAGAATAGAAAGGCTAGATTGGACTTTGCTAAAGAACATCTGAAAAAGCCAGCACAGTTCTGGAAAAACATTCTTTGGACAGATGAAACCAAGATCAACCTCTACCAGAATGATGGCGAGAAAAAAGTATAGAGAAGGCGTGGAACAGCTCATTATCCAAAGCATACCACATCATCTGTAAAACACGGTGGAGGCAGTGTGATGGCTTGGGCGTGCATGGCTGCCAGTGGCACTGAGACACTAGTGTTTATTGATGATGTGACACAGGACAGAAGCAGCCGAATGAATTCTGAGGTGTTCAGAGACATACTGTCTGCTCAAATCCAGCTAAATGCAGTCAAATTGATTGGGCAGCATTTCATGATACAGATGGACAATGACCCAAAACATACAGCCAAAGCAACCCAGGAGTTTATTAAAGCAAAGAAGTGGAAAATTCTTGAATGGCCAAGTCAGTCACCTGATCTTAACCCAATTGAGCATGCATTTCACTTGTTGAAGACTAAACTTCAGACAGAAAGGCCCACAAACAAACAGCAACTGAAAGCCACTGCAGTGAAGGCCTGGTAGAGCATTAAAAAGGAGGAAACCCAGCATCTGGTGATGTCCATGAGTTCAAGACTTCAGGTTATCATTGCCAGCAAAGGGTTTTCAACCAAGTATTATAAATGAACATTTTATTTCCAGTTATTTAATTTGTCCAATTACTTTTGAGCCCCTGAGATAGATAGATAGATAGATAGATAGATAGATAGATAGATAGATAGATAGATAGATAGATAGATAGATAGATAGATAGATAGATAGATAGATAGATACTTTATTAATCCCAAGGGGAAATTCACATACTCCAGCAGCTGCATACTGATACAAAAAACAATATTAAATTAAAGAGTAATAAAAATGCAGGTAAAAATAGACAATAACTTTGAATAATGTTAACATTTACCCCCCCCGGGTGGAATTGAAGACTCGCATAGTTTGGGGGAGTAACGATCTCCTCAGTCTGTCAGTGGAGCAGGACAGTGACAGCAGTCTGTCGCTGAAGCTGCTCCTCTGTCTGGAGATGACACTGTTTAGTGGATGCAGCGGATTCTCCATAATTGATAGGAGCCTGCTTAGCGCCCGTCGCTCTGCCACGGATGTCAAACTGTCCAGCTCCATGCCTACAATAGAGCCTGCTTTCCTCACCAGTTTGTCCAGGCGTGAGGCATCCCTCTTCTTTATACTGCCTCCCCAGCACACCACTGCGTAGAAGAGGGCACCCGCCACAACTGTCTGATAGAACATCTCCAGCATCTAATTGCAGATGTTGAAGGACACCAGCCTTCTAAGGAAATATAGTCGGCTCTGTCCTCTCTTGCACAGAGCACCAGTATTGGCAGTCCAGTCAAATTTATCATCCAGCTGCACTCCCAGGTATTTATAGGTCTGCACCCTCTGCACACAGTCACCTCTGATGATCACAGGGTCCAGGAGGGGCCTGGGCCTCCTAAACTCCACCACCAGCTCCTTGGTTTAACGAAATGAAGGGATTGTGTTAAAAAATGCTTTAGTTGCCTCACTTTTTTATGCAGTCATTTTGTTCACCCAAATGAATTAAATCTGAAAGTCTGCACTTCAACTGCATCTGAGTTGTTTCATTTAAAATTCATTGTGGTAATGTACAGAACCAAAATTAGAAAAAAGTTGTCTCTGTCCAAATATTTATGGACCTAACTGTATGTGCCAAAGGTAACCTACATTCCAAATTTCAAGTGCCAAGACCTCATGGTTCGGGAGCTTAGATATAGCATTCATTTAATCCCTTAATATAGATTACATAAAAGCTAATAGGAGGTTCAGTGCAGTGATAGCTAAATTGTAATGGTAAGATTTTGGAGAAGACCAGTAAATGCAAACCTCATTCCCAGTTCCCACACAGATATTTAAAGTGGGACCAGTCCCAGCTTAAGACCAAAATAGCAAGGGGGCACATCTGAAGTAATATAGGGGGCCTGGTGTGATGTAATCCCTGAAATCCAACAAGTAATGGCATAGCTGACTGCATGGGTGGGTGCAGATTCAACATGATGTGCGTGGGTGAGTGTGTGTATGTATTGGTTTAGCCCGGCTCAGTGACACCCTGTAGCCAGAACCAAAGTGCTCTGGCACTGTGAAAGGCTGGTAGAATTTACAAAGCAAACAATGTTATCAATATAACCAAATATCTTAATAATGCTTGCGTTTTAATTGCTTAATGTCTGCCGAGGGCACAGTGTCTTTTTTGTATTGATTTAGAGCTTGTAATATGTTATTTCCTCTTTTTCATTGTTGTGAATGTTTGTGGGTGTGTATGGGGGAGCCACAGAGACTTGTTTAAGTATCTGCTGCCAGTCCTTGTTGGTTTCTGGCCAGTTTTCTAGTGTACCACAAAGCAGTAGCATGATCAAAAGGAGTTAGTACCTTCCAAGTATACAAGTGGAGCCTCTATAAATAAAATGAGTTAAAACACAATTGTACGGTTTTCATGTGCTTCTCATATAATCACAGTGTAAAAGCTTGACTTAAACAAATAAAAGGAAGTCAAACAGCAACCACAAGCTACAATATACAAGTGCAAGCTCCAGTTTCCTTCCTATCTATACAACTCTGGCTGATGGCCTCTTACAGGCATCAGTGGCCATTTAAAGTCCCTCAGCTGAGTAAACAAACACAAGATTCTGTCTGGAGAAGCCTTTTTTTTTGCTTGTAGAACATATAGAAGTGCAGTGTGAACATGGCCTGTATATTGACATGGAACGTGCTTTTGTGCGGTTCCTTTTTGTTGTGGATCCAAGCTCACAGGGTAATGGCAGCATGTATTGCCAGAGAAGCAAAATTAATGGAAAAGTAGCATACAGAGCACAGGGATGCCCTCCTATATGTAATGAATTATTATTATCATATTATCAGAACACAGACAGTTAGACATTAAGACCCAGAAGAAAAAAGTGCTACACCCATAGTTCTGAATAGTAGATAACACCCTTAGCCTCTGGCAATGATGAACCTCGCCCATCTTAGACATTTTCATTTATGGCTTTCCCAGACTTAAAAGATATAGCAGCGCTTAATAATACAACTGAAAGTTTAGAAAAGATGTAGAAAGGATTTCTCAAGCAGATGCTGGCTCCCCAACTGGAGTGTACCACATTAATCTGCCCTGTCATAAACTGAAATCTCACTGCATCTCTGGAAACCCTCCTGAGTATTTTAACTTACTGAAAGACTTTGCTTACAATCTTTAAAAGGTAAAGAGCAGATCATCAGGTCACCTTTCAATTATTAAATTGTGCAAGACCTTAATATTGACCTTCTGTGCACCTCTGCTAACTATATCAAAATAAAGCAAGTGCAAAGCCCCTAGCATTTGCAGCGGCCCACCAAGCATTTTTGCACACTGGTGTTTCTTTCATATTTGTTCCTCAACCTAAAGAGAAGACCTAGGTTCTTCATGTTTGGTATCCAGACCTTACACTGCTGTCTAATTTGTTTTGGGATCGATTATAATTACAAGGATCCTCACCTCTCATTTTCAGGAAGTCTTCCAAGTTCCTAATGAGAACAGAATTTTGCTCCGACCCAAATGTACCTCCAAATAAAAAGATAAGGAATAGAAGCAGCCATTTGGTCCAAAATGTTGTTTCTCAGCTGGATACTTCTTGGTACCTTTGTCATTATGAAGGATGAGCTGCATGGCTTCAAATGTATAAAACTTGCAGGTGCCGCTGGAGAAATGATTGCTTACCAGCAAAATGGAAATCCAGACTGAGATAATGGGTTTTGCCAAGTATACGTAGATGGGGCTTCACAGATTCAGTCACAAAAAATGCAGTGTGTGCACTTCTCCTTCTGGTGCTTATTTGTGATAAGTGATGTTCACTTTTCTGGACACTTCATGGGTATTAAAGCATGGTTTATATGTGTTCTGCTGTACATCTAGAGAAACAGATAGCTCATGAGGATTACTGGAGGCATGGCCCCTTAGGTAGCATCAGCAAGGGAAAAATCAGTGTATTTGCAATGTCATTAAAGCTTATACTTATCTACCTAAAAGACAGCCAAGGCAATTTCTGGCTTTACTTGGAGAAGTCATCCCGGCATGCATATACTAGCAGGTTTTAAGGGCTTCAAGGCACCAGATATTCTACCCTTCTTCATTAAAGGGAGTAAGAGATGAATAATGTAGTAAAAGCTCACAAGTTCCTGATGGACTTAACACTTGTGTGGTTATTGTGGCATATAAATATCTTTCCATTTCTAGAGAGTACCTCTGAAACATAATCTCCACTGGCAATTCATGTTAATTAAAGAAAATAAAAGCTACTTACCACTTGAGGATGTATAGTATTACAAAATGGGCTCAGGACTTTTCAGGAGACTACCCAATGAAAACTTGTTTAACCAGTTGCAGTATACCCTTTTCATCTGTTTTTTGAATTTGTGTCAAGTTGATTGACAGCATGACAATTCTTATACAGTATGCAGTCAGAGGGGGCAGATTAACTGGTTTGTAGATTAGTTATGGCAAAAAATTATAATCGAGCAGTTCTGAAAAATTAAAATGACTATGAAAAAAACTCTTATGCGTGGTTGTGTTGAAACCCTTGTAGACACTGATTTTGAAGGAACACGGTAAAGGGTTTGATGGATGCACATTGTCTCATGTACCTATCTGTTACTTTTTCAGTTAAGAAAGTCAATGACTCAGACAAGAGCCACCTGCCATGTCCCTCTAGTCTTTTATATTATAAAGTCCTTTGGAACAACAAAGATTGCATCCGTCTCAGCTTGACCAACAAGGAAAGCAACTGACGGCAACACGAGTGCTGTCTGACACTTTCCTTTCCAGTCTATTTTGCCTAACAGCAAATAATGAAGACTTCTGAGGTGGAACCACACCAATTTCTTTTGAGTTTTGTGTCCTTGTTACAACATATACAATGTATACATATATTATAAAGCTGTGAACAAAATGAAATCTGTGAAAATATTTACACATAAGAAAAGTACCAAGATCTATTACAAGTTGATAAAATGAGGTCAATTGTGATTTAGAACAATATTAATGTGTAGTGTAGAAGCATTTTATGTCTTCCAGGATTTAAGACACTGAGCAATAACATCTTTAAAACTGGACAGATTAATTTTCTTCATCATATACAACCTTATTGTGTCCATCAGCACAAAAAAATCAATGGATGAAACATTTTGTTTCTACTTTATCAGAATGGGGTTAACATCTACTTATTTTAATTGGTAGAAAACCTTTGCCTGATTTCTCAGGTAATTTATGTGATGTGTTTGCTCAAATTAAAATTAATATGATACGTTCTAGAGAAAAATTATAACATAATAAATGTGTTCCAAAATGTCTGATGTAATTTCACCGAAATGATTTTATATTAAACCTATTTTATGCATTGTTTTTAATTGTTTTGACTAAGCATTTGGGTTATTTGTAATCACCTTTTTCCTTCTATTTTCCAACATTAACCAAGCAGGGGCAACAGTCTACTTACACAAAAAATATACTGTATATTCCAGTAATATGCCTATGAGGAAATGGAGGAAAAGCCTTTATATATAAGCACTGCAGTAGAACAAAAATCAATTTATTTACCCAGTTGTACTACACCCTTTAAGTTGGATGGCTGTTTATACTTACAACCAAATATATTTATATTGGAGTTCAAGTTCATTGTCACGTGTACAGAGTACACTTACTTGCATGTTTAACCAACACACAAACCATCACCATCATCTGGTACTGCAATTAGTAAATATTACTTATTGAACATGGGCCTTGCCTGGAAACCTCTAAAGTTCTTCCCTCCCAAAACCGATTTGTTTACAAAGTAACCTGAAAATCTCTGGTAAATTGTCCATTAGTTTGCAAGCTTAAAAAGTAAATATGAAAGGTCTACTAAACAAACCGATAGTCTAAAGTTATTATTAGTTATTATCTGCTTATTTTCTGACTACATCCCTCTTGACTTACAGTTAAATAAAAAGGGACTGAAACTATTGTATTTTAAGAGCATAGTAATGCAGTTATTGCTAAATGCAAAATTAATAATGAGTTTAAGTTACATATTATTCTGATGAAATTTCCAGTAATTGCTATTAAAGATGCAATCACAGATCATCCCTTATGGATTCTAGTACCAAACATCTAATATGTTCCTCCTTGCACACTCAGAGGACTTGGAATTTTAAACCCCCATTTAAACACCACCTACTGATTAAGGTAAAAATACATCCTCAGACAAGAATGCCAATTTGAAAACCTGAGAGGTAGACAAGCTTTCTATAATGAAAAAAAGAATATGAAAATATATAAATAATTTCAAGTAGCAACAGTGTCTAAATGGGGAACCTTTCGATACCATAAATGTTTTGCAGTGTCTCAACTTTTTAGTTATTTTATATGATATACAGTATAATTCAACAGGACATGGTTTTTCTTAGAAGTCTATCTGTTCATTTTGTATAGTGGATTTAGTTAGTATTCAGACCCCTTCACTTTTTGCACACTTTACTGTGTTGAAGAATTAATTTTATACAGATAAATTTGCCATTTTTTCACAAAGCGAAAACGTGTTCAGAAAGGTGTGCAAATGTATTAAAAATCAAAAACTTACATCTGGTATTCATATGAGTATTGTCACACATGTGCGCCTGTGGCTCACCTTCCTGACTCATCCTTGGTAACTAATCACACCCTGCGATGACAGGAATCTATGTCAATAATGATAATGATGTTGTTTCTTTCTGTTTCCACAGCCCAGAGGGCAACTGACTCCACCAGTTACTGTTGAAGGGCTACATATTTGAGGTGTTTCATTCTGGAGCTCTGAACCAGACTCAATACCATCAGCATCTCTTTATTTTGCTTTTTATGCACCAACAGGAACTATTTCTGGTTAAAGCTTTTCTGTTAATTAAACAGGGTAACCTGGCTGATGCCCCAACATTTATCAGGATCCATTGTCATAGCTTACACGACCACAATATTCAGATCCTTAATTCAGTACTTTGTTGAAGCCACTTTGCCAGCAGTAGCAGCTTCCTGTTTTCTTGGACAAGTCTCGACAAGCTTTGCACACCTAGATTTAGGCAGTTTAACCCTTTCTTCCTGGCAGGTCCCCTCAAGCTCTATTAGATTGAATGGGAATTGTCTGTAAACTGCCATCTTCAGGTCACTCTATAGATATTTAATGGAGTTTAAGCCAGGGCTTTTGCTGGACCACCATAAGACAGTTTGACTTGTCCAATCTTGCATTGGATTGACTGTATGCTTATGATCATTGTTATACTGAAACACAAACTTCACCCCAATCTGAGATCCTGTGCACTCTGGAGCAGACTTTCTTCAAGGACCTCTATGTATTTCTATGTATTTGGCTGCATTCATTTTTCCCTCAAATTCTGACCATTCTCCATCTTCCTACTGCTGTGAAGCATTCCAAATCATGCTTCATCATAGGGATGGTATTAGGTAGATGCTGAACAGTGCCTGGAGTTTGTCAGACATAGGGCTTGGGGTTCTGCCCAAATTTTTTTGTCTCATAAGACCACAGAAACATTTTCCTCATACTCTCAGAAACTTTCAAATGTTATTTGGCAAACGTCAAGAATGAGTTAGCAACTCTATCATAAATGCCAGATTGATGGAGTACTGTTGAAATAGTTGTCCTTCTGAAAGGTTCTCCCACCTCAGCAAAGGACTTCTGAAGCTCTGTTAGAGTAATCATTAGTTTCTTGGTGTCCCTTCTAACCAACTGATCCTGGGAACACTCAAAGCATTAGAAATGGTGTTATACCCATACCCTGATCAATGCCTTACCACAATTTTTATCTATTGAAAGTTTCTTGGACTTCATGGGTTGGTTTTTGTCCTGACAAGCAGTGTGAATTGTGGAACCCTCTAAATAATGTCCAATTAATTTTATTTTGCCAAAGGTGGACTCCAGTCAAGTCCTAATCACATCTTAAGGATGAATAAAAAAAATAGGATGCAGATCTTTAATATCTTAATTAAATACTTAATTTGGAGTGCCACAGCAAAGGAATATTTGAACTGATGAGATACTTCCATATTTTCATTTTTATTACATTTGCAAATCTTTCTGATAATATATTTCCACTTTATCATTATGGTTTATGGACTGTAGATTGATGGGCAAAAATGGAAAATGTATCCATCCATCCATCCATCCATTATCCAACCCGCTATATCCTAACTACAGGGTCACCGGGGTCTGCTGGAGCCAATCCCAGCCAACACAGGGCGCAAGGCAGGAAACAAACCCCGGGCAGGGTGCCAGCCTGCCGCAGGAACATTTATCCAAACAAAATCTACAACAACATAAAGTATGTAGAAAGTAAAGGGGCCTGAATATTTTCTGAATGACTAGAAAGTAAAATTTTACATGTCCATTCCTCTTTTAATTAAAACAATGTAATTATTTCAGGAGAGTAATTTTTTATCTTGTCACCTTTATGTATAGTTGCTTCCCTTCCAGACAAAACAGCTGACTATTTCTTAGGCTTTTCAAAGGTCATGACACCAATGTATAAAAGCAAATCACTTTTCAGTAGATGCAGTCAGTGACAGTGACCAGTTTATTTGGGCATACCTATCCAGTAGCTATCTGGGTAGGAACCGTTTTTGCTTCCAGAATACGAGGCTTTAAGAAGGTGCTGACTCAATAGCATCACACAATTCCGGCATATTTTTCAGAAATACATTCATGCTGCAAACCCTCTTTTCCATTTTAGCCCTCTTAAGACAGTGCAGGCCATTGTGAAATGGTGCATTATTCAGCTGGAAGTATCATTTTAAAAAAAGGGTATACCGTAGCTATAATGAAATTAGCATAGTTAGCAACAATGCTAGGATATGTTGTGACATTCAAAGGAGTCTGTCCAACACCTCTCACAATAACAAGATGTTTCCGCCCATAGAAATTGCCTCACACTGAAATTTTTTATAGCACCATTCTTGGTAAACTCAGTAATCTATTAATCAAACATTCACACCCACAGGGTAAGTGTATTGTCATCCTGGAAGATTCACTTTTTATCAGGATAAAAAGGCTTCACCACAAAATGAACAAAATCACTCACTAACCCTGTCAGCATCAATAGACCTAAACAGTGCTAGAAATCCACCCCACACTATCTATCTGAACAATCACTGAAACCAGTCTGTAGATTTCTTCAGATACACCCCACACTTGGAATCACTGAGAACAATGGTTTAATTGATTTCTTGCCAGGCCTGAGTATCCCCCCAGTAGACCACTGCTTGTGTTCTTTGCACCATTTTACTGCCAAGAGTTCACTCGTAGGTGTTTTAAGGGATTTATGCAACTGAACCCAACTGCAGAATCCATCTTTTTGAAGTTTTCATGGACTGCTCTTGATTAAATGCCTCACCCCACCTTTGATATTTGCCGTGAGATGATCCATACCTGCTCGTCTTTTTGTTTTTGTGTCTTAACACACACGGCAATCAGACTTTGGGACAAGCCATCACATGTGAAAGTTTAATTTAGCCAGGCCCACTGGGGCTGGTGGATTAAATTTTCCATTTATTTCATTTGTTACAATGTGCTCCCCTTTTGATCATACCATACAACTTTGACTTTTCTCCACTTTTAACCTGTTTAAAGAGGTTGACCTTTTAATGTATCTACTATATCTTCTACCATATTTATGTTTCTGTTATATTTTTATGTTTGTTTTCACTATTATTTTTTATTGTATGAGTGTATGCATAGTTATACTGTAATTGTAATTGTTTTATTGGTTATACCTTTGATTATATTTATAAATTATATACAGTATACATTCTATGACATGATTCAAGGTTTCCACTTGACAGCTGTTCACTGGGCTTACCATTAAAATCATCAGAGGGTGTTGGATAATAGTGAGCTTAGAATTTTTGCATCACCACTCTACTATGTTTTGTCAAATAAAAAACTGACTAGATTTCATAGGGTTTGAATCACTTCTCATTTTGATGATGGATAATCTGCTCAAAGTCAATATAATGCTACATATCAACAGTTATATTAACACAAGGCATTCATATACATTAAGAAAGAGTTGCAGGCCCAGAGAAGTTATTCCATTATGAGCATAATGGTCCACATGAGAAGGACCTCCTCCATTTTCATAATGAATATAATTGTTTTCACCCCAACATAAAGATGAAGCTGAACTACTCAAAAACAGAAGTCAGCTTCCTTGACACCACCGTTCAACTGAAAGACAACACCCTTGTAACTTCTGTTTTTCACAAACCGACAGACAGACGGACCTACCTGAAAAGTGATAGCTTCCACCCCAAGCATATAATCCATCCATCCATCCTCTTCCGCTTATCCGAGGTTGGGTCGCTGGGGCAGCAGCTTGAGCAGAGATGCTCAGACTTCCCTCTCCCCAGCCACTTCTTCTAGCTCTTCCAGGGGAATCCCAAGGCGTTCCCAGGCCAGCCGGGAGATATAGTCCCTCCAGCGTGTCCTGGGTCTTCCCCGGGGCCTCCTCCCGGTTGGACGTGCCCGGAACACCTCACCAGGGAGGCGTCCAGAAGGCATCCTGATCAGATGCCCGAGTCACCTCATCTGACTCCTCTCGATGCGGAGGAGCAGCGGCTCTACTCTGAGCCCCTCCCGGATGACTGAGCTTCTCACCCTATCTTTAAGGGAAAGCCCAGACACCCTGCGGAGGAAACTCATTTCAGTCGCTTGTATTCGCGATCTCGTTCTTTCGGTCACTACCCATAGCTCATGACCATAGGTGAGGGTAGGAACATAGATCGACTGGTAAATTGAGAGCTTTGCCTTATGGCTCAGCTCCTTTTTCACCACGACAGACCGATACAGAGCCCGCATCACTGCGGATGCCGCACCAATCTGCCTGTCGATCTCACGCTCTATTCTTCCCTCACTCGTGAACAAGACCCCGAGATACTTGAACTCCTCCACTTGGGGCAGGATCTCGCTCCCAACCCTGAGAGGGCACTCCACCCTTTTCCGGCCGAGGACCATGGTCTCGGATTTGGAGGTGCTGATTCCCATCCCAGCCGCTTCACACTCAGCTGCGAACCAATCCAGAGAGAACTGAAGATCACAGCCTGGTGAAGCAAACAGGATAACATCATCTGCAAAAAGCAGTGACCCAATCCTGAGTCCACCAAGCCGGACCCCCTCAACACCCTGGCTGCGCCTAGAAGTTCTGTCCATAAAAGTTAAGAACAGAATCGGTGACAAAGGGCAGCCCTGGCGGAGTCCAACTCTCACTGGAAACGGGTTCAACTTACTGCCGGCAATGCGGACCAAGCTCTGACACCGATTGTACAGGGACTGAACAGCTCTTATCAGGGGGTCCGGTACCCCATACTCTCGGAGCACCCCCCACAGGATTCCCCGAGGGACACGGTCGAACGCCTTTTCCAAGTCCACAAATCACATGTAGACTGGTTGGGCGAAATCCCATGCACCCTCCAGGACCCTGCTAAGGGTGTAGAGCTGGTCCACTGTTCCGCGACCAGGACGAAAACCACACTGTTCCTCCTGAATCCGAGGTTCCACTATCCGACAGACCCTCCTCTCCAGAACCCCCGAATAGACTTTTCCAGGTAGGCTGAAGAGTGTGATCCCTCTGTAGTTGGAACACACCCTCCGGTCCCCCTTCTTAAAGAGGGGGACCACCACCCCAGTCTGCCAATCCAGAGGCACTGTCCCTGATGTCCATGCGATGTTGCAGAGACGTGTCAACCAAGACAGCCCTACAACATCCAGAGCCTTGAGGAACTCTGGGCGTATCTCATCCACCCCCGGGGCCCTGCCACCAAGGAGTTTTTTGACCACCTCAGTGACCTCAGTCCCAGAGATGGGGGAGCCCACCTCCGAGTCCCCAGGCTCTGCTTCTTCATTGGAAGGCATGTTAGTGGGATTGAGGAGGTCTTCGAAGTACTCCCCCCACCGACCCACAACGTCCCGAGTCGAGGTTAGCAGCGCACCATCCCTACCATACACAGTGTTGACACTGCACTGCTTCCTCTTCCTGAGACGCCGGACGGTGGACCAGAATCTCCTCGAAGCCGTCCAAAAGTCGTTCTCCATGCCCTCCCCAAACTCCTCCCATGCCCAAGTTTTTGCCTTAGCAACCACCGAAGCTGCATTCCGTTTGGCCTGCCGGTACCTATCAGCTGCCTCCAGAGTCCCACAGGACAAAAGGGACCGGTAGGACTCCTTTTTCAGCTTGACGGCATCCTTCACCGCTGGTGTCCACCAATGGGTTCGGGGATTGCCGCCACGACAGGCACCGACTACCTTACGGCCACAGCTCTGGTCAGCTGCCTCAACAATAGAGGCACGGAACATGACCCATTCGGACTCAATGTCCCCCACCTCCCTTGGGACGTGGTCGAAGTTCTGCCGGAGGTGGGAGTTGAAGCTACTTCTGACAGGGGGCTCTGCCAGACGTTCCCAGCAGACCCTCACAACACATTTGGGCCTACCAGGCCTGACCGGCATCCTCCCCCACCATCGGAGTCAACTACTCACCACCAGGTGGTGATCAGTTGACAGTTCCGCCCCTCTCTTCACCCGAGTGTCCAAGACATGTGGCCGCAAGTCCGACGACACGACCACAAAGTCGATCATCGAACTGAGGCCTAAGGTGTCCTGGTGCCAAGTGCACATATGAACACCCCTATGCTTGAACATGGTGTTCGTTATGGACAATCCGTGACGAGCACAGAAGTCCAATAACAAAACACCACTTGGGTTCAGATCGGGGGGGCCATTCCTCCCAATCATGCCCTTCCAGGTCTCACTGTCATTGCCCACGTGAGCATTGAAGTCTCCCAGCAGTACGAGGGAGTCTCCAGAAGGTGTGCCCTCCAGCACCCCCTCCAGGGACTCCAAAAAGGGTGGGTACTCCGAACTGCTGTTCAGTGCATACGCACAAACAACAGTTAGTGCCCGTCCCCCCACCCGAAAGCGGAGGGAGGCTACCCTCTCGTCCACCGGGGTAAACCCCAATGTATAGGCTCCAAGTTGGGGGGCAATAAGTATGCCCACACCCGCTCGGCGCCTCTCACCGGGGGCAACTCCAGAGTGGTAGAGAGTCCAGCCCCTCTCAAGGTGATTGGTTTCAGAGTCCAAGCTGTGCGTCGAGGTGAGCCCGACTATATCTAGCCGGAACCTCTATACCTCGCGCACTAGCTCAGGCTCCTTCCCCTTCAGAGAGGTGACATTCCACGTCCCAAGAGCCAGCTTCTGTAGCTGAGGATCGGACCGCCAAAGTCCCCGCCTTCGACCACCACCCAACTCACACTGCACCCGACCTCCTTGGCCCCTCCCATAGGTGGTGAGCCCATGGGAAGGGGGACCCACGTTGCCTCTTCAGGCTGTGCCCGGCCGAGCCCCATGGGTGCAAGCCCAGCCACCAGGTGCTCACCATCGAGCCCCACCTCCAGGCCTGGGTCCAGAGGGGGGCCCCGGTGACCTGCGTCCGGGCGAGGGAAAACGCTGTCCAAATTTTGTATTCATCATGGAGGTTTTATTGAACCGCACTTTCTCTCATCCCTCACCTAGGACCAGTTTGCCTTGGGTGGCCCTACCAGGGGCATAAAGCCCCGGAAAACAGAGCTCCTAGGATCATTGGGACACGCAAACCCCTCCACCATGATAAGGTGGCTTTATTTTCAGCCAAGCAATATGGTACAATCGTATTTGCTCAGACCTGACAGACCGGGATCAACAACTGCAGGAGCTCAGACAAGATTTCATCAGACAAGGTTACACCCCCAAAACAACAGACATTCAAACAAGACAAAGACAACAAGAACCGCACCCCCCTTGTTGTCACCTACAACCCACATCTTGAAACACTTCGAAAAATTATAAAAGAACTTCAGCCAATACTAAACAATGACCAAACACTGATAAATGTATTTCCTGAACCTCCCCTCCTGGCATACAGACAACCACCAAACCTTCAACAACTAATTGTCCGAAGCTCCCTAATTGAACCAACAGAAAATGGCACATCTCCCTGCCTACAGAAAAGATGCAAAAAATGTGCCCACATCTATGATACAGACCGTATAGTTATACCACACTGCCGACTTGAACATCACATAAAGGGATCATTTTCCTGAAGATCATCTAATGTAGTCTATCTAATTTTCTGCATGAAATGTCCTGACAGTGCACTTCATGTGGGAGAAACTGGACAAACACTCTGCTAGAGAATGAATTTATACAGGTTCCACATTAAACATGGCAACATAGATGTTCCTGTAGCGGCCCGCTTCAACAGCCATGGACACTGTGAGAGGGACTTTAAAGTCACAGTGCTTATGGGCAACTTCAAAACACAGCAAGAGAGAAAAGAATGGGAAGTTAAACTCATGCTAAAATTTAATACATTACAACATGGATTGAATAGAGACAAGAGTTTTATGGCCAGATATGAGGATTGTTTACATCTCTCAGAATGACAGACAACCTGTCTACAGATCCACATTGTTTTGAAAAAACTCATTACAAACTTCAAAAGACTTTGTTGGACAGTTATCTTATCCAGAGATCTTGACAATACATTGTTCTTTTCTCTCTTGTTAAATTAACCCTAGCCTGAATGAATCTATTATTTTTTTACATTTAAAATTTCTCATTTAAAAATTTACCAATGTTGTTTCTTGTCCTAGAGTGTGTATATAAACATAGGGAACTCCAGTCTCTGTATTACATCTTGCCTGAAGAAGGGGCCTGAGTTGCCTCGTAAGCTTGCATATTGTAATCTTTTTACAATAAAAGGTGTCATTTTGCTTGGCTTTTCTCTACATTCATAATGGCTAACACGGTACAACACCCTAGTACTACTGAGCATACTAGCAAAAGTGACAAAGAGCCAGTAATGCCTCGGTGGAGAAGAGACTCTATCAATGACATCCATTATGGTATTTACCATTGACCACTCACTTCCTCTGTACTGATATCTGAGTCAAGCAGCCTGGATGACACTGCACTGATTTAATCTCCAGTAAAAACTTCTACCTCTGATTTGGGGCTCATTATTCAAACAGTGTTATCAAATATTAGCTGCTCTGAGGGCTTCTATTGTTCTTGAAACCACAACAAAGTTGTTATTCCAGGACTGCATTCCCCATCAGCCTGTTAGGTTTAATGCCAGCCTTTAACATCATAAAATACAGTATGAACTGCATGAAAAGGTATAGAAAACCCTCCATTCAAAGAAAATGAAAGAAAAAAAGACTTCCTTTGTTATTGAGAAAAACTTGAACAAAGTTCTGCAAGCTTAGAGAAAAACAAATCTATTTTCATTTACATTCCTAAGGTAATTAGATACTGTATGTCTTTAAAATATTTGTAATGGAGGCAAAATTCATGTGTATAGTGCCTGCTTTACAGTGTCATATGCTGAGTTTAAAGCTTAGTGGTTAAAGCAGAATGACTAATAAGGAATGATAACTTTGATATTGTCACAAGGAAAATAGAAACCTGATTATAACAGATCAAACTCCAGGGATTTACCGATAGAATAGTGGGCTTCATGTTTTGTGTTGCCAGTTACTACAACAGCCAGTTACCATCCACTGTCAGTTAGGCATAATTTGAAAACATGGAAATACCGGACGTATTTCCTGTTTCCCAATGTACAGTCTAAACGTCATGATTTTCAGTGTCACAAACACATTTTAAGTCAGTGTGAGAATTTGCATGTTAAGCTTATGTATTGTTCCTTGAACTGCTACATTACTGCTGCTACTTTTTGCCAAATGAATGGATGTGATAACATTGTGAGCAGGATTGTTAATGTAAGTAACTACATTTTAGTGTTAAAATTGAAATGTTAGCCAAAAATGATTTTGTCTGATAAAAAACATATGCATGAGCTTGAAGATGGTAATGTGTTGTACGTTGATTAGCACAGGCAAGTAAGAATTACACTCTGCTCTGTACATGTGAAAATAATGACCCTATAAAAATATACACTTATAAGAAAAAACAACAAGAACCTATGCTGTCTCCATAAGTTACAATGCATAGGACTTTATTTCTAAAGATGCATTTGAACATTTGTGAAATTCAATGGAATTGTTTACTTGTGTTTTGATGTATATTCATGCATAGGAAACAGATATTCCTTGTGGGATAACTTCCTGTCATGCTTATGGAATGCAGTGTTGAGACTTCCTTTCTCTGCCTTTCTTTATGGAGTGCTTTCCACAGAATTCTGCTGTTCCACATTGCCACCTAGTGATTCATTTGGGTATACCCTTTTCATTAAAAAAAGGTATTGGCTTCATTTTAATTGTTATTAATGCTATTTTATTCTTTACCTTGTTTAAACACAGCACACAAATATAAAAACTGATTACTAATATTTTAAAAACTAATCAAATTTAAAGAGGCAGGCAGTGTGGTACAGTGGTTTAAAGCTTTGAACTTCATACCCTGGCGTTGTGAATTCAAATCCTACTACTGAAACTGTGTGACCAGGAGTAAGTTACCTCACCTGGCTGTGTTCCAATTGGAAAAAGAAACATAACCAGTTGTATCTTAAATGCTGTAAATTGTCTTGGATTAAGGCATCAGCCAGATAAGTATAAAAGTTTTAGCAGTGCCCATTAAAAATTCATAACATAAGTCAAAGTGCAGAAGCAGATCTTAAAGTGAATTAAGATTAACAGTTGTACATTCCAGTTTATTGTAACTTGGCTGAGCAGCCATCTATGTGGCCTTCACTGACATGTCATCTTGGTGCTGCTTTCTCACAGGACAATACTCAAATAAAAGCTTCTTCTGTTGCCCATAAATGCCAATATGTCATCTGCCATTTGCTCTGGCCAGTTATGCCTACAGACCTGTCTCTATTAATGTAACATCTCTATTGCGTCTCTAATGATATCTTGGAGGAGCAATTCTAAAATGTTTGATTGAATATGCTTTTTGAGTCTGTGCCATAATTTGTAGCCACTTGTAACACCAACCATTGGGATTTTGAGTAATTCAGTTTACCCAAGACAAATAATTCATTTTTTTGTTGTTGTTTTTTATTTCTGGTTTAAAAATCATTTCTTATTTCTACCATTCTTTCTGTGCAACTATTGCTTTGTCAGATTACGTTTATTACGTAAGATTATGTTACGTCTGCTTTTATCCTTAACCTTATTGTTATTATAATTACAGAAATAAATTCAATGTTTAGGATACTTGTAGATATATATGTTGAAAGTAATAACATGACTTTACATATTGTGTCTAACTTTAAATATAACACAACACTGTGGTCATTACTGCTATCTCATGGCTCAACTGGTGCCTGTCTTTTAAGAGGCCTCTGGTCTCTCCAGAATACATCTAAACTATTTTGCTTTACATGTTAGCTATCCGTGACCTTAAGTACTTTTTGCCCACCAACTGACATTGGAATAATTTGTTTAGCTCTTTTCAGAAACATTCTAAACTAACCTTTTTGGTTGTATTCCTGTCTTATATGATTAGTACTTTGTAAAGAGAAAAAAAATCAAAGAAACAGTGCAGCAATTACTAGCATCTACTGGAAAAATGCAGGCTGTTAGTCAAAACACTGTTGAGGGTATCGGGGTGCCACTCTTACAAAATTCACTGTTAAATAATATTCTTAGAGTGATTTCAAAGAAGCGGAATGCTGCATGCCAGGACAGGTATTTGGGTATTTCATAAGCAGAAAGAAAATCTCAAACACCATAATTTTTTTTTTTGTTGCAGCCATGTAAATATTTTTTTCTGGAAAAGCTAATATTGGTTTTATAATTCATTATCATTGTGTTTAATAGAGGAATGCTGTATTATGATTTACAGAAATTATTGAAAGCACTGACATTTTTGAAATCCTGACAAGGAAATATTTTTTGCTAAAAACAGTTAAAAATAGGCAGGCAAATAGGTTTATTATTGGGTCCATCATCTATGATGGACCTGTCTTTCCAAGGATTACTTGATCAAAATAAAACTGAACCCATTCTGCGATCATCAAAGGACCTATCCTAAAATTGTTTTTAAACTTAACTAGAGGTAAATGTAGGCTTCAATAAATTGTGATAGTGAGTTCCTCTATACATCATAAAATTTTATGATATTAATAGTTAGCAAACAAATAAAGCCCAAATGTAATGGTATGTAAAAATAGGTTGTGATCTCAGTTGGCTAGTAACCATGTTGCCATTTAATGTATGTACTTTACATGATGCGTGGTCAGTAGCAGATATGCATGATAACAAAACAAAAGTGAGCTCAGCAACAATGATACTTAACAATGTGCCTGAGAAAGGAGTGCAATTTTACGAGAAGGTGATAATAGTTATAGACATTATTAATGAGTGTTCAGAGAACATTTACTTTGGGTGGACAAACGCTGGTAAATGACAGAGAGGAAAGAATATAAGTCCCAGTTACTGCTAGAGGGAAGGACGAAGACCCCTATGTGGATCTTTTGTGTATAACTAGGGAAGGCAGGCTACCTGGGAGTTGTCAGCCTCTCTAAATGAGAGCTGGAATTCAGATTTTCAGGAGCACCTGAGGACACTGGGGGAGCTCTATAGGAGGAAAATGCTAAAAGAAGTGGTGCTCAAAGTCTAGTTGAAGTTGGAGTAATGGTGTAACTGACAGAAGGTAGTGTAGCCAGTATTTACAGAGAAAGAAGCAACAGTGAAATCTGAAGAACTTGATGAGGGTACAGTGGGTAGACAGGGGACTTACCTGTTTAGCTAGTTCTGGTAAGACAACAGTTGTTTTTTTTTTATATTGTGAGCAATTGGACTGTGCTTTGGCTTTTTAGAGTGGAGTTAGAAAGAAAACACTTTCAGACAGGTAGCGATTTGACAATGCAGAATCAGATGCAAGTTTGTGCGAGTAATAGAATAGGTAATAGAAACCTTTAAAGTCAATTGATTTACTCTGTTTTCTATTCAATGTGTTTTCTGTCTTGCAGTTTGTTCATGGAGCACAATAGTGCTGTTGGAGATGCCTGTGACTTATTTTAACTTCCAGGAAGAGCTGACCGGAGTCAAATGAGTGAAGAAGTTTATCACGTTTGCTGTATGTACAGTAATTAAAAGACTCCAATATGGTTCCTTCAAGTTTAAGCATAAAGCATGTTTAAAAGGACTTTTCTGAATGTTATTTTTACAGCCGTGGACACAATACGTGACATAATGTTATTTTGACAGACATAGCATTACTTTGGGTTTAGAAATTACTCACAAATGCACTCTACTTTCCATAAGTATTTTTGTCATTCACCTTGAAATGTTGTAGAGAAGTCATATGAGCTCTGTTAAAACATTAACATTGCTGTTCATTCGCATAATTATGTAGGGTTGTGATGACCTTGCTGACGTTTAATAAAGTAAGGTCTCTTACTTTTCCTTATCATCTAAATCTATAGGCTGTAATGTTTTTTCCACCCTGAAGGTTTATGGAGGTTATGTAATGGTGAGGCTTGAATTTGCCATGCATTATTTAGTTTCCCTACCTACATGTAATGAAAGGCTTGTGAAATTGCCACACAGTTTCAGTTGCTAATGAATATACAAATGTACTATTACTTTACATTGTTTTTAATTTCAGAAATCAAAAACGATAATGAGCAAAGCAAAAAGTGAGACAGAAGATTGGGTATGCGCATTTCTTATCACAAAAGCTTGCTTCATCAAAGGGAGAACCCTGAACATACTGGAAGATCTTGTGAAAAAAAGGACAGTGGAAAAATTGGATGCCATCATGAAAACTCCCCTCCATCCCCTCCAGCAGATGCCATCTTGGAGCACTTTTTGCCACCGGCTCATTCCACCATGGTGTGTTATGAAGCGCCTCTGCGGGTGTTTTCTCTGCTATCAGGCAATTCAATTCTTTCTCCTGATATACACTTTAAGATCATTTTGAAATATCTGCACAACACACATTAATTTATTAGTATGTTTATTGATTTATTGATTGATTGGTTGGCTGTATTATTTCTCCTCTGAGTCCATATTCTTGTTTTTTATGTTGATGCTGCTGTATGTATCTGAATTTTCATATGAGATTAATAAAGTCTATCTAATCTAATCTAATCTAATCTGATCTCAATAGTTTAGCACCATCTACTGGTAGGTACTGCAGTAAGTTAATTTTGTTAATTTTACAAACTGTGAGTAAAAATTGTTGTGATTTAGAAATATGGCCACGTAATATTGGCTAAAGACAAGTTGAAGGTGATATTTTAGGTACTTTGCCATAATAATATATTTGATTTAACAAGGGCTGTTGCCATTAAAACATTAAAGTGCAGCTGCTTTAACAGATATTCAGGTCAAGTTAGGTTAGGGAGCATGCACTGGTACAGCGTGTTGTCACACCCACCACACAACAAAATACTTCAGGATCCCGGTTGGCAATATATTTTCGAACCTGTTTAATCCAATTTGAGGTCAAGGGGGAGGCAGCACCATGAGCCAGTATTCCATTGCTGGGGCCACTCATGCACACACCAGCTCTTACAGTTGTACTGAACCATGTCAGAATTTCTAGTTAACCTAAGCTGCAAAACCAGAATAGTCACTAACAACAAACCATCACAATGATATCAGACCATCTGCAGTTATTCATAGATTCAAAACAAAGAACTGCCAGATCCATTTTCAAAAAATCCTTCATCGTATAATAGAAGTTGCAAGTTCACATTCACGCCACATCCATTTTTACAAAAATGTTATTTTACTTGTGCACGAGGGCTTCCATGTAGTAAAAAAATATAATCAGATGAGGTAATTCCTGAGTTATTCCTGTCAGCCCATTGTTGCAGAATTTCTTCCTGTTGGTTGGATTGTTTTCCAGAAATACAGGTCAGTCAGGTTGGGGATCAAGCACTGCCACAATGGGTTGCCACACCCACCACATGACAAAACACCTCGGGATCCCAGTTGGCAACCCCCCAGACAGACATGCGATCTAGTCCCATCCTCTGGAAATGACCGCCTATCTGCCGCTGCCAGGTGTTATGTGGGCATCATCCCCTTGGCCTGGTTCAGATGCTTGGGTCATCAGTAATAAGGGTCCTGTAAGCCGGATCACCTTCGGGGCCTGAATTGTAGAAGGATTTTCTTGGTTTCCACATTTTTCTGTAAGTTCAGAGTTGATAACAGTGTCGGACCTCTTTCTCTGATTTGAAAAGAATGTTAGTGTGACGTATCTTTTATCTGCTGTGCCCAGTTTTCATGGTCAACGACTGCATTTCCGGTCCACAATTTTGCCCTTTTATTTGAAGTTCTTCTGACACAAAATTTCTGCCCAAGTGGGACTTTGCTAAAGCAGCAAAACACCGTATGTCTTCTTTCTATGCTTATTTTTGCTGTGTTGAAAGAATTAATAATCTGAAGGTTAAACTGTCTCATCTATCATACCCTCACTTTTTACCTTGGCTATGCTTCACATTCTATGCCCATTCTGTCTTAAGTTTATCAGCGTGGTTTAATCAAGTGCCTTGGGCATAGGAAAGGTGCTATATAAATAAAATGTATTATTATTATTATTATAACTCATTATGTTACTGATCTTTTGTACCTGTTTGTTGCCTTATCTGTTTACTCACAAACTCTGCAATAGACCTACAAAGTAATCAAGCTTTTATCTCAAGAAAGGTATTAAATTAATATAATACTTAGCACAACTTTGATTACTATAAACACCACCCGATTTATGTAAAACCTTTTAGGCAAGAACCAGTTTATTTGTTTTAGGTTTTCATGATAATTCTATTTACTTCTCACTTTTTAATTTGTGATGTTCTAAAATTTCTTACTTTGTACTGATTCTAAATTTGCAACCAACACCTAAAAGAACTTATGGTTTTGTTTTGGTGGAAGTGTTGTTGAATACAAATAGTTTGCTCTTCGGAAGAAAAGCTGTGTCCAGTGGTGAACGGATATAAAAGAAAAAATATTTTCTATGGACATTTCTACAAATTCAGTATTTCTCTTTATTTTCTTGGAGTGGAGCCTGACTTTTTAAAGAATTATATCTCTGACATTTTTGTGTAAATTATTCTGTTTCACTTACAGTATATTCATGCTGTGGGTTAGTGTTTGGCATGAATGGAGTTCCTTCTTCCAACACTCAGTGAAAGTAAAAGTTGATTATGGCCAAATAATATTGAGCTTCCAGGAATTAATTGCATGTGAATGCTGTAAATTCTGAAAAGTAATAATATAAACGTTTGTTATGTTTCTACTAAATATCAGGTAGATGTACTTTTGTTCAAAGAAAACAAAAGGGAAAATCACTATGAAAGCAAAAAGGTCTCCACACTTTTAACAAACAGCACCTTAATCATGATTGAAACACTCCATATGTAATGGCAGAGTATTTATTGAAAGGAGGAGCAAGGCCAATCACCATTAACCTCTGGGGTTAGAAGATGGGGCAGTGAGTTTAGGACATGTCAGGCTTAGAATTGTACATAAAGGGACGAACAGTAGTGTATGAACAAATATGCACAGTAACTTAAATTCTAGCCCAAAATTAAAGTGCAAATAGATAATACGTTAAAATTTGCTTGCCTTAATGCTCGGAGTATCAAATATAAAACAAGACAGCTGGATTTGTATGTAGCTGAACATAATTATGATATTATAGCAATAACAGAAATATGGGGAAAAGTATAACCTGGATAGGTACACTTTTTTAGGGAGAACAGACAAAAAAGAAAGAGTGATACTGTTTATGCAAAACAGAATTTAAATTCAGGTCTTCTTCAGTTGGATGATGAGCCATATCAGTGAGGATCTCTGGATCTGGCTGGGAAGTATTAGGGGTAGAGGCCTTATTTTAGGAGTGTGTTAAATACTCCACCAACACAGACATTATTTTCAATATGAATTTTTTAATAACATTAAAAAGGCAAGTTTTGAAGGGGATATTATAGTATTAGGGGACTTTAATTACCCAAATATTAACTGGACATGTCTTACCAATAGCAGGACACAAGAGAATTATTTTTCAGACATAATTATTGACTCTTTTGTCTCTCTATATTTAGTATCTTGTAACAACCAGGATAGAATTCTGGGTCTTAGAGTTGAGTGAATAACTACTGTCAAGTAACTGTAATATTATGACACAGCTCTCTGTGTTTTTTGAAGGGCAAAGATACAAAGACTAAAACTTTTTAGTAAGGCACATTTTGAACAGATGCAAAGTCTAAAAGGGATTACATGGGATAAACTTTTAAGGATGAAGACAGCTGAGGAGCAGTGGAACAAGTCAAAATTTGGAATTAGTAGAAAAAAATCACAGAGGATTTATGAGTAGATAAAAAAGAAGCAGCAAAGGGAAAAACAGCTGTATAAGACTTATAACTCTAATTAGAGCATGAGGGCAACCATTAAGAAGGATAATAGGGAATCTAAAAGATAGTTGGAGATTAAAAAAGCAAAGAAGGTTAAAGATGGATCAAAAAGATTCTTTCAGTATTTTGTTAGTAAAAGAACAGTCAAGGAGGAAGTAAAGTGTATTAGGAATAGTAAGAGGAAATTTAAAATATACAGACAATGAAATGGCAAATGCTATAAACAAGTATTTTTCTGTTGTTTTCATATGTGAGAATGTGGATAACCTCCCAGTGGTAACCAGGACTACTAAGGAGGTACTGAGGGATTAAATAGACTGGAATCTAACAGATCACCAGGGCCAAATACCATTGATCCTTGAGTGCTTTAGGAGGGTAGTGAGTACATATATAAATCCTTAATGCATATTTTTTAAAAAGCCTCTGCACACTGGGGAAATTGCCATGTATTGGAAAATAGCAAATAGTATATGTTATATTAAAAGGGTGATCGGGCAAATCCAAGTAACTGCAGGCCAGTAAGATTAACATACATCACATGAAAAACAATGTAGCAACGTCCCTCGAGGCTCAGTGCTAGGGCTGCTGTTATTTTTAATATTCATAAGTAATTTGGATAGAAATATAAACTACAAGTGCGTTACATTTGCAGATGCCCAAGATGACCAAGCTAGGTGGACTGTCAGATAATTTATAATCCATTCAGTCATTACAGAGGGATTTGGATAGCATACAAGCTTGGGCAGATGTGTGGTAGGTGAAACTTAATGTAAGAAAATGCAAAGTATTACACCTAGGAAGTAGAAATGTACGATTTGAATATGCAATGGGAGGTCTGAAACTTGAAAGCAGCCTTTATAAAACAGACCTAGGAGTCATAGTGGACTCACCACTATTAATAGTGCAAAGAACAAGTCAAAGGAAGTCATGCTTAAGCTTTATAATATACTGGCAAGGCCTCATCTACTGCATGCAATTTTGGTCTCTGGACCAGGTCTTTTGACCATAAAAAAGATATAGCAGAGTAAGATAAAGTCATCAGAAGGGTATGAGTTATGAGGAAAGATTTAACCTTTTCAGTTTGAGTAAAAGGGCATTAAGAGGTGACATGAGAACAGTGGATCAAGACTGTTATGTTAAAATGAGTTCAATAAATACAAAGGGGCACAGTCGAAAACTTGTTAAGGGTAAATTTCACATAAACAGTAGGAGGTTTTTCTTCACGCAGAGAACTAAAGATACATGGAGTAACTTCCCAAGTTGTGTGGTGAACAATATGATTCTAGTTACCTTCAAAACTTGATTTGATGTTGTCTTGGAGGAATAAAGTGTATAGGATTGGAGAGCTTTGTTGGGCTGAACTGGCTGTTCTTGTCAAAATTTCCTCACCCGTGGACAGAAATTTCATTATTTAGAGACCACCATATACTATGCACACTGCATTCTGACAAAAGTGTGGAAATTGATAGACTAATCTTATAAGTTTCATGCTTATGCTCTTGGATGTTCTCCATCTAAACATGAGTTTATATATATGGTCACACATGCAAGTCGCAGGAATGGCCACCTGACTCTGAAATGGAAGTTACAGTGAACTATAAAACTGTTACACTGGCTTTAGCTAAAGCTCTTTTATTTTCTTTAAACCGGAGGATGATTTCTGGGGGAAAAACAATGATGCTACTTCCAGCCCCATGACACTAGCCCTGCAAGAAAAATGAAATCTCTCATTCATGTAAGTTTTCAGACCCTTTGCTGTGGTACTCCAAATTGTGGCCTGGTGCATCCTCTATGTTTAAATTATCCTTGAGATTGTGACTAGAACATGATTGGAGTCCACCTATAGCAAATTGAATTTATAGAAATTGTTTAGAAAGGCACATCCCTATGTATGTAAGGTCCCACAATTCACATTACATGTCAGGACAAAAACCAAGCCACAAAGTTCAAGGAACTCTCTGTAAAACCTCTACAATCAAATTATGGCAGGACGCGTGGCAAGGTTAAAAACCATCACTCCAGCTTAGAGTGTTCCCAGGATCACAGTGGCCGCAATAATTGTGAAATGGGAAATGTTTGGAACCATCTTCCTAGAGTTAAATGTTCAGCGAAACAGAGTAACTGGGGAGGAAAGGCCTTGGTCAAGGAGGTGAGCAAAGACTCAATGGTCACTTTAACAGAGCTTTAGAAATCCTGTGCTGAGATGGGAGAAACTTTCATTTCAGCAGCACTCCATCATTCAGGAGTTTATTGATGATTAGTCATCTGCCTAATACCTTCCCTACAGTGAAGCACGGTGCTGGCAGCATCATGCTGTGGAGGTGCATCTATGCATCAAGGGCAGGGAGACTGGTCAGTATTGTAAGAGGGCCTTGAAGAAAACTTCTTCCAGAGTGCACATGACCATAGACTGGGAAGATGGTGCATTTTTTTAGCATGAAAATGACTTGAGGCATACAGCCAAGACAATGCTGGTGTGGCTTCAAGAAGAGCCACCATGATACTCTTTCCCAGCCATTTTAACTTTTTCCTTTTATTTGCCAGTTTCAGACATGACTTCCTTTTTAAACTCTGCCTTTCTGGCCACATTCCCGGAGTCAGGCAATACTGGTATTTGGCATGTATTTAGGGAAGCAGTCAACTGAGGTCCTCTAAGGCTCAAACTAAAGACTCTGATTTACTTACCCTCTCATGCAATTGTGTAGCTGGGGTGGGCTTCTGCTTCTTTTTATATCCTGAACATATTCAAGCACTGTCCAAAATGGTGAGGCAGCATCTTTACCATCTGAGGCAGCTGAGGACGTTTCAGGTCTCTCCAGTAATCCTAAGGACTTTTTACTCTGGTGCTGTACAAAGTGTTTTGACTCAGAATGTCACATCCTGGTTTGTAATATTAAGGAACAACAGAGAGTGATCCAGGTGGCAGAACACTACACCAGATCTAATCTACTGTCTCTACAGGACATTTATACCAGGAGATGCAAGACCAGAGCAACTAGGATCATCAGAGACTCATCTCACCCCAGTAACTATCTGTTCAACCTGTTGAAATCAGGCAAACACTGTAGGAATATTATGGTCAGAACAGAGAGGTTCAGGCTATAAGACTTCTTAACATGGACAAGCCACCACAAATTCTTTCAACTCTTTATTATAACACAAACTGAATTCTCTGCCTCACTGTATCTCAGCTGCCGCCATGTCATTTAAGTCTTTTACAATAACCAGCAAACTAGCACACTGCATTTTACAGTACATAGGTACATTTGCACACTGTTCAGATCTTGTTTATAATTGTAATGCTTATTTACATATATACTTTCCATATATTTTTTGCCTTATTTCCACCCTATTTAAATCTCTTTTTAAAATCTCTTTGAATTTAATTTTCTTTTTTTAAACTAATTTAATATATTTCCTAACTTTATTGCACAGTCTCACAGTGCCGATCAGGGCACATTTCGCCACGTGTTACAAATAAAGAACGTATGACAAATAAAGAATCTTGAAATCTTTGAACCTGGATAGATCCAGTTTGCCCTCATCTCTCAAGACAATAGTGGACACCCTTGCATGAAATCTTCAATTTCTTAGCAGTTTGTTGCATGGAATAACCTTTATTTCAGAAACCATTCTGAACCCAGAACATTAACTAAAGGAATGCCAGTACATTGGAACCCAAGAAAAGACCATTTACTTACTTTATTGAAGAGAACATGGTTTTAGCCGTGCTTATAAAGGTTTCTCTAATAACAAATTAGCATTTAAACATGATTAGCTAAAAGATTTCACCATTAAGGCATTGGAGTAATGGCTGCTGGTAATGAAGTTTTTCAAATAATAATATCCAATTGTAATATTAATGATGTCTTGACAATATTTTTAAATCAGTGTAATGGTACCCTGATAAGAAAAGTAACTTTTGACCACTAATGTATATTTATGAGCTGTTATATATTGATGAATTTGAAATGAATATATGAGAAGTTACAGTTAAGGTGATTAGGAATAACACTATTAATGGCACCATATCTGATATTATACTGTATGTACTGTATATTAACTGAGCAAGACTGAGATGATGACAAGACATTTTACAGAATAATATGTATAAGATTATTAGGGTGTATTGCAGATTATGTGTTAATTGAATTGAATTTATAATTATTTAGATGCATTATAGAAAGTAACACACCAGGTATTCGGCAGTTTGGTGTTAATTCTGTTAAACACCCATAATGTATTTTAAATTCTGACTTCCCTAACATTTTTCAGTAAACATTTTTGATTTTCATTGAGCTGTATAAATCAATAAAAAATAGGGATTTAAGTTTGTATCTATTCAGTAAACAAATTTGATTTACATTGAGCTGTATAAATCGATAAAAAGTAGGGTTTTAAGTTTATATCTACTAGCCTTTATTTGACTTTGTTCTTTTCTTATACTAAAGTTTCAGGAAACAGGACCTGAGCTCATTCTTACAGTGTTATTCTATCATGTGCCTTTGGCAGCAGTCCCTGTTTTAGATATCATAAAGCCCAAGGGATTCATTGTCCTTCAGTCTACAATATAGTGTAGAATACAGGAGCTATAAAGCTTGTAAATCACAATTATCTTGCTTAATCTGACCCTGGAGGATATAAAGCATTGACTAACAAGCCTTAAACTGTTAGCGTCTCTCCAAACACCGTTCTTGGGGTTTCATTTTTCTTCTTATGTCAGCTTATCAAAGAGTTTGCTCCACTGAAATTAGCAAATGCATGAAGTTAGTATACAACTCGACCTGTGGCATCTCATAGGATCTGCAATCATTCAGTCAGTGAGAAGGAAAGCAGAAGTGATTTGAGCCGATATTAAGAGACAATTGAAAGGCCCTCTTGAGAGTAATGGGAACCAACCCACCCATTTACAAGGAGGTGACTCCATTGCAAAAGCAATTAGCTACTACGTCCAGACAAACAAATGCTCCAATTAGGAAAAACACTCAGTAACTTGAGATGAGGTAAGAGAGCTCTCAGGCTAGTTGAAGTGCAAACAACAAAGTGAGTTAGGGAAGACAAATGGGCACTAAATTACATCTGGCTCTGGTGTAATGTGTTTACGAAACTGGTCATTTTTTTAGGGCAACTATCTTATTTTTAAAATAATTTAAAATTTTGCAAGTTACACTGTTGATTTGACTTAACTAACAACAATTATTACTATTATAATAGATTTTAATAGTCAATTGCCAAGATACAGTATTAGACTTCTACTGCAGAACATAATCTGTATTGCAGTGCACTAATACTACTGAGCAGCACTGTTGTTTTTAAGACACGAACGCATGATATTAGAAGCTGCTAAACAAATGGTTTAATATGAAGAAAACCTAACAAAGAGGAGGCATTTGTACATACAGTCAGCCAGTCGGTAATTTTCTAACCTGCTTCATCTTGAACAGGGCTGCAGGGGATGCTGGAGCCTATCCCATCTAGCATAGGGCACAAGGCAGGAACAAATCTTGGCCAGTCCATCACAGGGTGAATACACACACCCACACACACACCAACCACACACTAGGGCCAATTTAGTATCGCCAACGCACCTAACCTGCATGTGTTTGGACAGTGGTAGGAAACCTGGAGCACCTGGAGGAAACCCATAGAGACACAGGGAGAATATGCAAACTCTACACAGCAAACCCAGGTCTCCTTTCTGCGAGGAAGCAGCCCTACCACCATACCACCCGTATACAGCATGTACGTCCTCAAATCTGCTCAATCTAATTCAGGAATGCAGGGTTAAGTAGAGTCAAGAAATATATAAAGAGGACTGTCACCAAGGAAAAGCATTCTATTATAAGACTAGAGGGTATATAATGCCCTAGAAGTGAATTCTTATGAGCATATTGTTATGAACAACTTGATAAGAAAAATCACAGAACCATGATTAATCCCATTAAATGTGAGATTTTGGAATAAGGACAAAGTCCTCGTAGTAAGGAGACCAGAGTTTATGTCCCAGGTCCTACCTGCATTGAGTTTGCATGTTCTCCATGTGTCTGTGTGGGTTTCCTCTAAGTTCTCTAATTTCCTACTACAGTAATGTACAAAGACATGCAGGTTAGGTGACCTGGTGACACTAAATTAGCCCTAGTGTACTTTTGGAGTGTGCGTGTTTGTGTATGTGTTTTGCCTGTAATGCACTGGCACCCCACACATGGTTTGTTCCTGCTTTGTTCTCTATGTTAGCTGGAATTGGCTCCAGCACCCCCCATGAACCTGGTGTGGAGTAAGTTAGATAATAACAAGACATCTAAGAGAACATTTAATTGCAATATAGAAACATCCATATTAGTTGTAAGGGAAATAATTAGCTCATACAAATGCTCAAAAAAAATACAAAAAGGCAATCGGCAATTAAAGTAAATCTACAAGTAAAACACATATTTCAGGATATGCCACTGTTTTACCACTGGTTACTTACCACTGGTTACTTAGAGGTAATTAAAACATATCACATAGTATTCCTAGAAATTTTTCACTACTTTGAAAATTCATTTAGTTGTAATAAAATATATTTGCTAACAGGACAGAATACTGCTGGCAGCATCTTTGATAGAAGTGTGACCAGCGTGATTAAGTCAAAAGGAAAGGTACCGAACACAAAATTATTGTTTTATAATAATACATATTTTATAAATAATTACAATGACTCAGACACTATTGATGAACTATACAACTAATACTACATTTCAAACATTTAGGTTTCATAAAAGATTAATCTTAATATCTCATACCCAATGTAGTGAGCTATGACAGCCCAATATGAACTACTCCATCGTTGTTATTGAGGCTTCAAAAATGTTAAACAGAGGACTAGCTTGTTTATTTCAGCATAGCATTAATGCATTCTTAGCAAATTCTGAAAAAGCCTTCCATTCCTCATAAAAATAATAACTTTTTATATTTTAGGTAAATCAAGACATGACATTCTTTTCCCGTGAAATATGATAGATTGGTTAAGATTTTTCCAGTTGAATAAGATAATACAATAAGCAACCAGTACAGTTTAAGATATCACAATAGATTTTCTGTGGCAAAGTGTTGTCCCCAGGGACGCTATTTGCCTAGTGCATGGATCATAAGGAGGGGGGAGGACCAAGCCGCATGGGTTAGCTACTGAACAGTCAGTTGGTGCTCTAATAAGCCTGGTTTAGGACGCAAAATAACCTAGCACTGGCACTGGCTATCCCTGAAATAATTCTGTTCAATGAATAGGAATAACTGCATAAGGAATTTGTGTAGTGTAGAGCACTCCCAAAGTATATGACCTCCTGAGGCAGGCATAACTTGGATTTTGTCCCAGATATATTTCAGACAATCTTATTTGAAACAGGTATGTGCAACGTATAATCTGGAACTTAATTATACCTTCTCTTGTGCAAATTATTGAAGAATGTATCTTGTTGATGGCTAAATTCCATTCTTTATCAGAAAATCTGATTGTAATGCCTTATTTCAAACTTTGCTTAGTATCATATAGTAAGTTGGTATAAATCTGGAAAAGTTGCCTTTATCTCCATCCTTACTAGATACCGTACTAAAGTTTCAACCTGAAGTACTGGTGGTAGAATAGGAAAGCTGGACAAATTTATCTGAACAAGGAAATCTTTTAAATTTGCACATAGAAAAAGTAATGTGTTGCCAGAAGTTTATATTTGATTTTTAAAAGGATGTATACATATTGTCAGTATACAGGTCTCTACAGGTCTGGATTTCAAGTGTCTTCCATTAATCAAATACTGCATATTCTGAGGACGGGTGGAATATACGATTATTGTGTATTGTATTGAAGCAAAAAAGAAGCAAGGGCAGGTGCTTAGAGCAAACAAAGAATTTTCTGAGCAAATTTACTTTCCATGCCTAACTAGGCTGTTGAGGTTTTATTTCCTTTGGCTTTCTTCCATAGTCTCAAAGTACGTACAGTTATCCCTTGCAGTTCGCAGGGATTAGGGGCTCAGGATCCCCTCAAATGTGAAAATCTGTTGAATACATTTTGAGTCTGCCACCTTTGGAAACTTCAGTGTTGTGAGAAATATTTTTATACACCCAGAAGGAAATGAACAAATGTTGCATGTGCATTTTTATCGATAGTATTTAGTAGTATATTATTATATAGTTGTGTTTATTTATGGACATTTAAAGACATATTATTATGAATTATTGTAAATAGTATTAGAATTGCTAGTTTGTCTTGTGGGGTGGCATGGTGGTGCAGTGGTAGCGCTGCTGCCTCGCAGTAAGGAGACCTGGGTTCACTTTCCGGGTCCTCCCTGTGTGGAGTTTGCATGTTCTCCCTGTATCTGCGTGGGTTTCCTCCCACAGTCCAAAGACATGCAGGTTAGATGCATTGGCAATCCTAAATGGTTTGTGTGTGTGTGCCCTGTGTTGGGCTGGTGCCCTGCCCAGGTTTTGTTTCCTGCCTTGCACCCTGTGTTGGCTGGGATTGGCTCCAGCAGACCCCCGTGACCCTGTAGTTAGGATATAGCGGGTTGGATAATGGATGGATGGAGTTTGTCTTGTACCTTTCTCTTTAATATAATTTTGTAGTTGTAGTTAGAAATTAGAAGTTGTTTTTTATGATGGAAGCAATATATTCCTGAAAACTGCATTTATAACCTTGTTTAAATTATTATACATATTTTTTTTATTTATGTATGTATCATTTACACTCTCAAAGAACTAGTAGTATGTTCAAGAATAGACACAGTTTAGAAAAGAGACATGAAACTGCCTACTTTCTATTCTAAATGCTGTGAATATTTAAATTCTTTGTAAGAATGTTTTCTTTTGGTAAAATAACGTATGTTATGTTCTGTATTCTTGCCTTCTTTCAGCTCTTTTGTAACCTGTTTGCAAAAGTAATAAAACTCAATTTAAATTTTTAATAATGATTTATATTATTTCAACTTGATGGTAGCTGACTCAAAAATACAATTTATAACACTTTCAAAGTTATACACCTTTTGGCATAGGCACACTAGGGGTGGTGCGGACAGCACTATAATACACCCACAGGCAATCCTAAATGGTAACTCCTGTTCCTGCCATCCCAAAACCCGTGGCCCAAGGGTTGAAGTCTTCAGCCATTTAAGGTCACACAAATAATCTTGATGCATGTCATTTTCATTTTGAGTGACATCAGATGATGAAAAAGAGACACTAGAAATCCTGACAGTGTGTGATTAGAGAACAAGAACTTTGAAAAGTGGTGAACTTAGTAGCTCAGAGTACTTAACTCAGAATAAAAGACAGACAACGGCTTGAATAACAATGTCTCTGTAGACATTAGGAGATAAAACATGGTGGGGTATGCTGAACCCTACAATTTTCAGCCCAAAATTGTCCAGAGCATGCAGTTACTTATTCTGTCTTGAAAAGTGATAGACATTGTTGTGTGCCATACTCAGGCAAAATAATTTTCAAACATTACTAGCTTTCGGTGAATCTCCCTATCAAGCTCCATTTTTTCCTACCTATCCAGGTGTCACCTATGGGAGAGGTGAATAAGGGTGCATGCCAGTATGTCAATTGGTTACTTAAAAATGAGCAATGAATGGAAAGTTACAGTAGAAAGATACACAAAATGACTAGTGTCTTTTGTTTCATTACACTGTACCATATGGATATTTCGATGTCTTTTTCTTTTTGTTTATAATCTAGCCCATAGTGTCTTTTGTTTCATTACATTGTAGAATATGGGTATTTCTGTCTCTTTTTTCTTTGTAGTCTAGGTCAGAGGTAGGCAACGTCGGTCCTGGTGAGCCGCAGTGGCTACAGGTTTTCATTCCAACCCAATTGCTTAATTAGAAACCAATCATTGCCAATCTCAGACCTTATTTAATTTTATGGCTTGTTAGTCTGTGCAATGTAAGGCTCTTATATCGTAGATTTTTTTCTTTCCAAGGATATCATCCAAATGATATGAAGCCTAAAACAGATCATTTTCAGTCTGTCACATTTTTCTATTAAGTGTTTTATTAAATCAAACAGTGCATGATGAACACACACAGATGTAATTGGAAAAAAGCTAGCTGGAGAACTGCTGGCTGCTTTGTCTTTTACATCTTATTGCTAATAAGGAGCAATTAAAACGCTGAATGCAGGAGTTTAAGATTGAAATAAGCAATTAAGGTTGGAGAACCTTAACAAGCGAGACCACTAAAATGAAGCATCAAAATGTCACTTAAGCAATATGTGCTTCATCAGCAATAATTGAGTTCTCGTTAAGGAACTGGGTTGGAACAAAAACCTGCACATACTGCGGCTCACCAGGACCGACGTTGCCTACCCCTGGTCTAGGTCATATATAGTAAAATAATATAGCACAAACAAGTAAGCAGGAATACAAAACATTAATAAATGAAAAATAGAATAAAGAAACAACTTCAATGTGACAGCAAACAAAAACTGTATAGTAACAACATAACATTTCATTATCAAACCCATTAAGGATTGTGGGGGAACAGGGCTTATATCCTGAGCACTAAGAGCAAGATTGAAAATAGCCATTGATATGCCCCATATTGCACGGCCCACATCCACAAAAAAACACATTTATGCTCAGATAAAGCTGATTTAGAACTACCAGTCAACTTCACCAACAGGTCTTCAAAGGAAAACCCATGCAGAAAAAAGGAAAACTCCACACAAACCATGAACGTGCTCATGATGCTTCGAGGCAGCAGATCCAGATTATAGTTATGATAGTAATAATTCAGATAAATCAAAAAATTATACCAACAGATCTTTGAACAGATATAGATTAATCAATACAGATTAATATATACATTCATTCTGTTCCTTCTTATTAAAAACATGCTGTTGTTTGTCCCCTCCATTGTGCTTTCAAATTGTAAGCCTATATCTAATGTTAACTTTATTGCTAAGCTCCTTGAGCCGCTCCAGTTATTTTTAGATACAAATCATATTCATGAAACTTTTGCAGTCTGGTTTTAAACCCTACCATAGTACTGAGACAGTACTTCTAAAAGTTTATAACAATGTGTTAACTGTTCACTCTGAGGTTTCTGTTGAACTCGTGCTTTTAGATTTGACTGCAGCTTTTGATACAACAGACCACAATATCCTTTTATCTCGCCTTGAAAAGGTTGTCAGCGTTAGAGGCTCTGTGCTTGACTGGTTTAAACCATACCTTAATGACAGGACTTTTTCTGTTGCACCAATTTTAATTGGAGAGTTCCTCAGAGGCCTTGTTTTATATTCCATCTATATGCTTCCTCTAGGTTCTATTTTTAAAAAGCACATTATGTCTTTCCTCTGCTATGCCAATGACACCCAAATTTATTTACCACTTAAAAACTCTGTACAGTCTCTATTACAATGACATCAAGAGCTGGCTGTCCTTAAATTTTCTGGATTTTAACCAGAACAAAACTGAGGTTGTGATTTTTGGTCCTGCTGAGGTTTCTGGTATGACCGCTAGTCTTGCTCCACTAGAACAGTACTGTACATCATCAGTTAAGAATTTTTGCAGCAATCTTAAACTGGACAAACAGATAAATTCTGTTGTTAAAAACTGTTTTTTTCCATTTAAGACTGTTGGCAAAGGTAAAAGCTTTTCTTTGCTTTTTTGACTTTGAGAAGATCATGCACGCTTTTATTTCATCCTGCCTTGATTACTGCAATTCTCCGTATACAGTTGTCAGCCAGTCCCTTCTGTCTTGCCTACAGCTCATTCAATATGCAGCTGCTATGCCTTTAACTAGAATTCAGAAGCGAGTGCATATTACTCCCATAATGGCATCTCGTCAATGGCTGCCTGTTAGCGTTAGAGTCGATTGTAAGCTTTTATTGCTTGTTTATAAGTTTCTAAATGGTTTAGCACTGGTCTGACCAGTTGTTACTTGTGATACCTCAGACAAGGCTGAAGCATAGGGTGATCATGTGCTTGAGGTGGCTCTGGAACGATTTGCTGCTGCAGATTAGATCTGCACCTAATTTGACAATTTTTAAGTCCAGGGTGAAAACACACCTTTTCTCCCAGGTTTTAACTTCAAATTAAAAGGGTTGTTGGTTTTTATTTTATGAATTGAATAGATATGTATCTATTACGTGTTGATAGAAATTAATTAATGTTATTTTATTATGCTTTACGTCATTTTATTTACTTATTAATTATTATTATTATTATTTAATTGGGGCGGCACGGTGGCGCAGTGGGTAGCGCTGCTGCCTCGCAGTTAGAAATCCTCCGTGCGTGGAGTTTGCATGTTCTCCCCGTGTCTGCGTGGGTTTCCTCCGGGCGCTCCAGTTTCCTCCCACAGTCCAAAGACATGCAGGTTAGGTGGATTGACGATTCTAAATTGGCCCTAGTGTGTGCTTGGTGTGTGGGTGTGTTTGTGTGTGTCCTGCAGTGGGTTGGCACCCTGCCCGGGATTGGTTCCTGCCTTGTGCCCTGTGTTGGCTGGGATTGGCTCCAGCAGACCCCCATGACCCTGTGTTTGGATTCAGTGGGTTGGAAAATGGATGGATGGATGGATTATTTAATTGTACAGTACTTTGGTAAACATTTCTGTGTTAGTATGTAAGTGCTTTATAAATAAACTTAACTTAGACATGAACAGAATTAAGTGTGAATATGTATATAAAACAAATGTATAGTAATATAGAGTAACTATAAAGAAAAGAAAAAAGGAATAGAAGAAACAGATACAAAGCAACATGAGAATCTATAATAAAACACTAAGGTCTGTTTGTCCAGTCCCTTTGGTCAGTTTGACTTTGGTGAGATTGATCAGTAGGAGTGTGAAGTGTGATATACACTAGGAGCAGTAAAGATATATGAGGCATGCTGAAAGAGTCACCTTCAAAGATGGCAATTATAAAACCGGACAGGAGACAATAAAGGCGCCTCAAAAAAAAGACAGCATCTGAGAAGCAGGCTTTATAGGATTGTGCTTGAGAGACATTCACACATGCAAATACAGAGGAAAGGTGCTAAAGATACATGTAGTCCAAGAGATAAATATTTTTTAGTTATTCTATTATCTGTGTATGACAGGTACTGTGGCTAATATATTATAAACTGAGTGGGGAAAGTAATATAATACAAAATTGTAAGCATATATACAGAACTTAACAATAAATACAATAAGATATAGGAGTCATAAAAGAGTCATAACACATACCAACATAAGAGATGAACAGCCTATCACATTAGGGCAACAAAATGCAAATGTAAGAAATAAATGGAAATTGATGCATTTCAAGAGAATCTCTTTATCAAGACAACTAGAGTATTATAAATAATGTAGCAAGTGTCAGTTAACTTATGATAAAAATGATAAAATAGTGAACACGAGAGTCTGTACATATTGAACATAAATCACTAACTGAGCATGTTTCTGTGTTACACATTTTAAAATGCTCTCCAGGTTAGTTGAAAAGACCTTCCAGCCCTCCAGTAAGTAAAATACACAAGAATGAGTCTTCCTCTATAGCAGGATTTTTTATTCAGTTCCAGTGTTTTTTCAAAAATCAAATAATAGATAAATTGCTCCAAAGAAAGTTAAACACTAAGGAAGTGGTTAATGCTGTTTATCTTCATATTAATGTTTAATGGACAAAAACAATATGGGGAAAAGCAAATGACTATATAGAGAGATGGAAGAAACGACTAAGCATAATACAGCATGAACTGGAAACAACAAATGATGTGACACACCATCAGCAACCCATTATGCACCTACACAGTATAAAAGAAGGGATGTACACTGCCAATGAAAAGTATTCATCCCTTTGGAAGTGATCACATTTCATTGTTATACAGCACTGAACCACAGATGATTTAATATGGCTTTTTTGACACTGATCAACAGAAAAACACTATTTAATGTCAATGTAAAGAGGAATCTCTGCAAAGTGTTCTAAATTAATTAAAAATGTAAAACACAAAATAATTGATCTCATATGTTTACCCCACTCTTCAAGTCAGTATGCAGTAGATGCTCCATTGGCAGCCTTGATTCTTTGCGGACAGGTCTTCATCATCTTTACACATCTGGACACTGCTGTTTCTTTGCAAAACTGCTGAAGCTCTGTCAGGTTCCATAGGAATCGTAAGTGAACAGCTTTCTTCAAGTTCAATCAGAAATTTCCTGTTGGATTGAGATCTGAACTCTGACTTGGGGGCTCTAAGACATTCACATTGCTGTTTTTCAATGTTTTTAAGCCATTCTTGTGTAGCTTTATGTTTATGCTTGGGGTCCTTGTCTTGCTGGTAAACAAATCTTCCCCAAAGGCACAGGTTTCTTGCAGACTGCATCAGGCTTCTCTCCTACATTTCCATGTATTTTGCTGCATTCATTTCACCTTCTCAACCTTTGCAGCATGATCCTGGAAGTCACCAAAACAAAAGTGCACAGAATGGTGGCATCTAAGATCTAACAAGACGGCATCAAAACAAAATTATAAATATTTTCTTCTTTCTCACACCACTGTAAAACTGAAACGTAATTAGTATTTTTGGATTCCTTAATGTTTAAAACCTCTAAATAGATGGATACACTGTGAAAAGGACATCCCAAAATGCCACAAAAAACTAAGTGCAGTACCAAATCTAGACATATGCCTTAAGTTCAATTACTGCTCATGTATTTATAGCTCATGTAATTGCAGGCTGCTAGAGAATACACAGTTGAGGTTTACTCTGTTATGTCATTTGTCCTTCCATTGTCTAACCTGCTTATCCACCTCAGAGTTTTGGAAACTTCTGTGTCTCCATGCAGCACTTGGAAGATAAACTAGAAAAGATGCCAATCCATCATAAGTGATATTGACACAAACATTAACTATTCCATTAACTATTCCACATGTAAACATTCTGTTCAAACGCATAAAAAAGATGGATAGTCAGTCTATTCATATCAAGATTGTAAGACAGCCTTGTTCAAAATATTTCACTCAGTCCAAAATTGCCACATACAGTACCACATAGGTTCCTGCATTATCCTTGTATATGTAAAAGAATGGATTGGCTACAGAATATCCCTCATGCAAAACTGAATAACATTCACAGGTGAGGCTTGCCCATTTCTGAGCTAAAATAAAATGAAAACACAGTCTTGGAATGTGAGGAATGCTATGCATGATGTAGCTCTTTTCCAAATATTTGTGAGAAATAACCTTTCTTTTTTCACTGAGGTGAAAATCCTCCAGATTCACATTGCATTTTCAATAACCAGAAATCCTATCTGACAAATTGTTTTCAACTGAAAACTTCACTAAACATTTCATGACTCAGAATTATTTAAAAGCTCCTGTCGTGCTATCCTTGGAAGAAAAAAAACTCTCTCAGGGTGTCCTAGAAATGTAAAGGGTCATAATCAAGGTTTTTTTTCCCCATAGGTATGAATCCTTTACAAGCAGCATAACCTCATCTAAACACATCTAGCTGTGTTTCATTCACAGGTTTATTTTGTTGGTTTAGTTATTAGAGATTATTTTGAAAGCCAAATTCACAATATATGTATTTGAGATGGCTCTTATTATATATTATTAATCTCTATCAGCAATTGAATTCTTTGGCTGGTGGCTATCTAAATTTGCCAGCTCTGCTTGTGACTGCATGGGTTTTCCTCTTGGGTTGGGACTTTGCTGTTTCTCCCACTTCTCAAAAATATGCATATAAAGTTAATTGGTAACTTTACATTCCTGCACCAGGCTACCAGATTTAAAGTTAATTGGTAACTCCAACCTTTTCTTTATGAGGAAGTTTAGGTCTTTAAATGTATGTAACAGGCTGCTAGAGATGTTGTGCCATTCCATAGTGGCCTTTCTAGTATTCTGTATTGTGGTCTGCTATCATGGCAACACCAGTTCAAGGGATACCAGAAGCAGGCCCTGTGTTAGGCTTATACCACATCTAGGGTTGCTTCCTGGCTTTTATATAATGCAGCAGATACTGTATATGCCCCAGCTCAGCCTCTGCATCCCTGACACATGGGGTTGTTCATTTCTTAACACACAGGCTTATTTAACCAATGATCAGGGTGTTTTCGATCCTCCAAGTATCAGCTGCTTGCCAGAGAATACAGTACAGTGTCAGACTTTCTAAAGCTCTCCTGTTAATTAAACATTGGTATGATTTTTTCTCAAAACATAATTAATTAGTTCAAAACTAAGCTAGTTTCTTTTGTTTGCTTTTTTGCTTAGGTTTATAGGTTGTCACACATGTATCAGAAGACCTCCTTACAAGCTCTTTCGAGGTAAGTATTAACCCCCGGGATAAGAGGAGGTGCTATTGCTAACACTGTCATCTCTTTTTCTCCCCACAGTGTCAAGAAACTTTCCAGCGAGGGCAACTGACTCTGCCACTTCCAGTTCAGCCTTAATGAAAACCTGAGCCTCCAAGAAGGAGGTGTCATTTCTGGCAAGCGCAACAAGATGAACAGAGCCCCATTACCTCAGTGGATGGAATACTGGCTAACCAGCCTGAATATCATGTTTTTGTTTTTGATATTTTACATAGCAGGAAGTGCGCTCCAAAGAGTATTTTTATTTTCTTTGTTATGTTTTTGGACAATAAATGGGACAACCCAGTTATCACACAAATTTTTCCAGTTCTTGTAGATGACATTCCTCCACCAGGCTACCAGATTTAAAGGGTTATTATTGTCATGTGTACAGAGTAGAGTGCAACATTTTGCCATTCTCTGATAATGAGTATAACAACTTTATCTCAAACATTCAGTCTTCATGAATCAGTCTTTCTATATTCCATTATTAGATACTAGCTGTGTAAGCCTGTGCTGTAAAAAGCCTGGGGTCTTAGAAACTATTGAAATCATCTGAAAAAAAAAAACTGAAATGTAGAGATGTCAGGTAATTGAAAGGAACTACTCTGGGTATCTCTCTCCTAGGAGGATTCATTTTGCTGACGTGCTCGCACCTTGCTTGTGCATTAGCAGCGGGAGGAAAAGTAAAAGGGATACCGTTTTGCTGGTTTACTCGCCTCGAATCTGTATTAGCGGGTAAGTTTTCAGTTTCCTTACCCTGCCCTTACCCCGACTCCATCGCTCACTTCCGGACTGGACAGACACACAAACTTCCGCGCGTAGACGTTTATATATAAGATATTAAATATATCTCAAATGTTGATGTTGCTAAGGTGTATTTAACAGTTAGACTATCTGATTACAGTGCAAAGAGGGAACAGATGAAATTTCCACTTCAAAGGATGACTACAATACTTGTCACCAGACCTCTAGGAAGTGACAAACTTTAAATGAGCTTTTTGGCCTTTGATATAAAGGTGATTGGTGATTTGATATAAAGGTGATCCAAGTAACTATAGGCCAATTAGCTTAACATGCATCATGGGTACAGTAAAGTAATAAAAATGATTATAGAAAAAAGTATCAAGCATCACATGGCAAAAACAGGTGCATCAGTAAACAGGTTTAGATGAGGAAGATTGTGTGTCACTAATATACTGAAATTCTATGAGAAAGCAACAAAAGCATGTAATCATGGAGGTGCTTATCATGTTATTCATCTTGAGTTTTGGAAAGCTTTTCATAAAGTATCACAGAAGGGGCTGGTAATTCATCAAACTGGGACCTGTGTGCTGCCGTGCAACGGGCAACGCCTCACCACCACACCACTTATGATCCCCAACAGGCCTGAACCCATTGGCTATATGATGGTTTTGACTCTTTCAGGGATGGGGCTCCTGAGGGCTTTCCCCCATTTCCTTCATAATGTGAGCAGCCTTCCTATGGGCAGCTGCAGCAGAGCTACTCCCGCGGAGAGCAGAAAAGAGTCCTGTCTGTTGTCTCAGAGCTGCGTGAAGTTTTTCTTATGCTGGCTGGAGTGCCAATTCTTCCACCAAACCCCATGATTTCCCTGCAAATTGGAGGACCGCTTGCAGGGCCAGATGCAGTTTAACGTCATACCCAAAACTAAAAAATAGAAGTCTTTTAGTCCTTCCTCATTTTTCATTTCCCATAGTCCTAGAATCAGCCTAGTTCTTCTTCTCTGTACTGTTTTTAGTACTGTTATTTCCTTTTTGTGACATGGACACCTGAATTGCATACACTATTCCAAAAGAGGCCACAAAAGTGCACTTTATAACACAAGAATAACCTCCTTTGAGTTGTACTCAACACATCAAGGTACAATATGTGAGCTAACATTCTTCCTGCTTTCTTAATTATTTCTGTACACAGTGTCTGGATGTGGAACGTCCACCAAAACTCCTATGTCCTTCTCACTAGGTGTACTTTAGTTTCATATCCGTCATTGTGTATTCAAATGCAATACTTTGAGTTTGTACATGCAAGACACTCTATTACATTTTAATTAAGATTATTTATATAAATTAAGAAAGAGCAATGGCCTCTCCACTCATCCCTAAAGGCGCAGAATCTAATTCAGAAAAGTTTACCTTGTGATAACCAGTCACCTTCTGTATGTGAGCAAACTTTACACATACAAACTACACAGTGCCCAATGTGTTCAATTTGATCATAAGCCTCTCATGTGGTACCTTCTGACCCCTCTGACCAAATATTTTTGGTTCTTCCTCATAGAATACTTGCATATTAGGATAACACTATCTCTGCATCCAAGACTATGTTGTGTAATACAATTTCAAAGTTACTTTATATATTGTTATATTGTTTTATATTGTTTGAATTACTGATTGTAGCACACTCATTAGAGGTTCTGTCTCCTCTCCTTCTTCCTCCTTACACTAACTACTGCACCTCCAGTGAGCAATTTGTACTGAAATTTAATGATGACACAACCTCCATCCATCCATTTTCCAACCCGCTGAATCCGAACACAGGGTCACGGGGGTCTGCTGGAGCCAATCCCAGCCAACACAGGGTACAAGGCAGGAACCAATCCCGGGCAGGGTGCCAACCCACCGCAGGACACACACACACAAACACACCCACACACCAAGCACACACTAGGGCCAATGTAGAATCGCCAATCCACCTAACTTGCATGTCTTTGGACTGTGGGAGGAAACCGGAGCGCCCGGAGGAAACCCACGCAGACACGGGGAGAACATGCAAACTCCATGCAGGGAGGACCCGGGAAGCGAACCCAGGTCCCCAGGTCTCCCAACTGCGAGGCAGCAGCGCTACCCACTGCGCCACCATGCCGCCCTGACACAACCTTAACTAGCCTAATTACAGATGGGGATGAACTGCAATATTGGAGGGAGGTGGATAGGCTAGCCAACTAGCACACTTTAAATAATTGCAGTGAATACCTCACAAGTGGTAGAAATGATTTTGTATTTTTAGAAGAAGCTTCCCTGTACCTCCAAACCCAGTTATACTGCAAATTGTGTCACTCTCAACAGGGTGGAAAAATTAAAATTTCTAAGTGAGATTATCATTCACATTCTGAACTGTATAGGGTATTTATTGAAAGAATCCTCACTGTCTGGTCTTTTCTGGTATGGCAATGCATCTACTCATTAAGAACTGCACCATATATACCATGATTCAAAAATGTTCAGGAAATATAATCAGAAACCATATTCTCCCATGTAACCATTTCTTCCAGTTATTACCATCACAGAATTGCCAGTTACTAAAAGCAAGAATCACTTGGCATATACAGCAAATAGTTTGTTTCTTACTGCAGTCAATCTGGTTAAACACAGGCTCCATTAATCATCTCTGTCTCTCCCTGATTTTCAAACACAACCTACATTATATTTACAGTACCTTAAAAAGCATTTACTGGACATAAGTGCATATCTGCACTGTCAAATTGTTTTATATATTTGTGTTTTGTGCAATATATTTTTCACTTCTGCTGTACAGTTTATACTGTGTACACTGTGAAGTTAACTGTATTTACGTTTGTGGTATCTACTATATTTAAGTAATATCAACAGAAATTCCTAGCAAGTACAATGCCTGGCAATAAAGTGTAAAGTTCAAATTCTATTACATGAACTGTCAAACCTGGCTTACACTAAATTCCCTGACAAAGTTCAATAGTTTTTAATTGGTTCTCGACTAACTTTCTCATGTGCCGTTGTAATAACTTTTCTTGGTGTACAAATCCCATCTATTCCAAAAGACAACTTTACCCTTCTATCCAACACCAAATTTTGATCACATAAATTTACTGATTTCCTAGGTCTTATCTGGAGCATGGCACAAGCAACATTTCAGAGAAGACTGCATCAATAGTTCTTATCCTCAGTTTAGCACATAGTTTTTAAATTTGTCATTCAGAACTAACAGCCAATCTTGCTTATGTGATTGGTTTTGATATTGACATTAATGATGACATTGATCCACCCAATGATCTAGCCAGGGCATAACTTCTTTTCCTTTCATTTTAAATGACTTGCTTTAAGATTCGGTCCTGTGAATTGCTTCTTTTTCCGTTAAATGGCACCTAAACAGAAATGACATACAGTATGAAATCAGCCAACAGACAACCATCTAATTCAAGACTTCAAACTTTAACCAATTTTCCACCAACCAGCTTCTTAAGTAGAAACTAATTCTTGCTGTTAATTAAACCCATGATTTAATTCCATGGTCTGTTGTTGCCTTCATTCTGGCACAACAGACATTTCCAAAACTCTTTTTTTTTCTTAGAACACCATGAAAATGTTTTGTGAACCTCAGCAGATCAACATTACTGAAATCGTCTTCTTTCTTTATTTTCAGATATTGTATGTTAGGACACAGGTTGCTGGACATGTGTTGGCTCATTTTGCATCTCATTATTGTATGCCAGCTAATTAAGGAGAAACATTAAGGGGTCTGAGTCTTAAATAGCAATTAAAATTAAGGCAATAGAGTTAATTAGCAGCAAGAACTTGTGTCACTAATTAAGAAAATGGTTACAGTGAAAACCTGCATCCATGGTAGCACTCCAAGACCACAGCTGCAGAACACTGCTCTAACAACTGAGTCTCAATACTTCCTTCTTGTTTGGTGCTCCTTGTTCCTTCCTATAGCCTTAGTAATATCAGAATCAATGTCCAGTTCCTCAAGATCTTGAAAACAGTTGGACGCATTACAACTCTGGGGATGCTGACCCTAGACAGTGTGTATCTCTTACCTTGTGCATATGTACAATCATGACACATTGGTATTACTTACAGTATATGGCCCTATTTTCTCCTCCTCCACCACTTTAGGGCTATAGGTTCACCTGTCTCTGTAGAGGACACTTGGGCAAGAGTAACCAAATGTCTACCATAAAAGTACAAGCCACATCCACCTCAACTTTAGTGACGCAGTAATTGAGGTGCTCAATTAGCTGGAATGTCTTGCAGTTCAACATCATACAAGACTGGCATTTTTACATCTGTTTTGTGTTATTCTTGATTTAATGTATTTTAATTTTACAATGAAGCTTTTTGATTCTTTGCATATTTCTATATCACTTTAAAATAAGCATTCAAGGAGAAAATCAAATTATTAAAGAGCCAGACAAATACCAGTAATGGCGCACTACACGATAATGTGCAGTGAATACACTTGACTTGAAGCACTCATAGTTTTCATACTCTTCCTCTGTACGTTTAGCATTTGTTTGCTCAGAGGTTCAGCTCTTCTTTTCACCACCCTAGCGGCCCACTTCTTCTCTTCTTTTGTCGGCATCCCTTTGAGTTATAACTAATTAATTCAGTGTTTGTGTTGCAATTACGTAGTATGTTTTCCTTTAATTTTTCACTTAAGCTGGTACTTAAGTCTTCAATCTGCCTGAAGAATGATTTAAGATATGAAGAGGTAGGGGAAGTGATGGCGAAGGTGGTAGGGATGAGAATGGCCCCAGTACTCATCCGGCGCACGGCCGCCCTGCTGGCCAATGCCGAGAGTTGGTTCAAAAATAAAATAAAATAAAATAAAAATAAAAAGAGGAATAACCTTGGAGGTCAATCATCACCCCAAATGTGGATCGTAGACGTCACGTAGTATATGTGTACCAAATTTCAGGTCAATAGGTCAAATGGTTTACGAGCTACAGGTGATTTAAAATCCTGGACAGACAAACGGACAGCCATGGTAGCGTATTACAAATAAAGATGGTTGGGGTATTAACACCAGTGACCTCACATATTGGGAAAATAGACTTTCATCATTAACAAGAACAATTTACCTTTTTTGATCTGTTACATATTGTACAGTATGCTATCATTGGCTTATTTATTTTTAACAAGTGGGAGATACAATAGCTTAGCTGTCAGCACGGATGCCTAACTGTTTCACTGTACTGGTTGTGAGTCTTGAGTCACATCACTGGCTATGTGATACTTGCATGTTCTCCCCATTTCTGCTTAAGGCTTTACTTGAGATACTCTGTTTTTTCATACATCCCACTGAGAAAGTGTAAATTGGCCCATAAAGAATAAGTATGTGTGTTTGTGTATGAATGAGCATGCCCTGCCATAGTCTGACTCTACATCCAGTGCTGCTGGAACAGGCTCTGGTGATCCTACACTCGATCGTGGATGGGTAGATTATAAATGATTTCTCTGACTAACATTTTGCCCTTTCAAAATATATGTACTTCAGAACGCTCCCTTACATTCCTTCCAACAAAGGCAAGCAGTTGTCACTGGTTATTTAATAGAGACAATAAATAAAGAGCTTTTTTTCATACTAAATCAGAAGTAAAATTTCAGCCATGGAAATCCAAAATAAAAAACAATAGTTTATATTTTTTGTTTTCCAACTGCATGCACTCAGATTACTTTCAGGGAATTGTCACGTTAAACCTACTAACAAGGAAGTAATGTTCAATGGCTCCTTCCATGGGGCTCCATGTGCTCTCACCTGCCTTGTGCACTGCCTGTCTTTCAGTTTGCATCCCCTCATTCTGGGTCAGAGGTAGCACTGTCTGCATTCAATTTATTCAATTCCGTAAATTGATCCAAGACAAGATCCACGCTGGCGGCCACTCACTCAGGCCGATTTTAGGTTTGCCTCTAATGTGTTTGCGCGTAAGTTCTCTCTAGCCACAAATCTCTCTTCTATGTTCTGCACCAGAATATGTTTCCCCATACTTACATGCACATGTAAAAAAATGGTTTCAGATAAAATTTCACTGGTTGTAAAAAACAATTTGTTTCACAAATTGTTTTGAGAAGATGACTTTCACAGTGAATTCAATTTCATGAAAATCGTTTCTCTCTTTACCAATATTAGGATATTTATTTCTTCACAGACAGCTGTTCCAAACTTTCTATTCCACTGGATCATGACCTGCCTATTAAAACTAATACAGCAGGAACCTACACAGAAAAACAAGGACAGTTTAGAGATACCATTAAGCCTAACTTTCATAGCTTTACAGTATAATGTATGGGAAAAAAACAGTGGACCTGCAGAAAGCCAACATGACACAGAAACAGGATTGGCCCAGCATCTGAACCCATAACTTTGAGGCTAGGGATCTGCACTGGCAAACGGAAGGTTGCCAGTTCGAATCCCGTAAATGCCAATAGGGACTCTGCTCTGTTGGGCCCTTGAGCAAGGCCCTTAACCTGCAATTGCTGAGCGCTTTGAGTAGTGAGAAAAGCACTATATAAATGCAAAGAATTATTATTAATTACTATAACTCTAAAACATTAAGACAGCAGTGCTAATCATTGCATTAGCATGTCTCCCTAGGATCTGTTATGTTTCTTCTAAAAGTTAAAATATCAGTCTCATTTTGGTGCCAGCTCTTTAAAGAGCAAATTATTAACTATAGGAATCAGGCCAGGATTTGTCACTCTTTTTATACTTTGTCATATAATTAAATTTTCCCATTGGTCTGTTAAACACTCAATCTCTTTTCTTTTACCCAAGCATTATGAAAATTCTGTGAATTATTTTTTAGAATCAGTATTAATATCTATTTGAATTTTATTTTACTAACCTGTATGTTTAAGTTAAAAATTCATGGTTCCAGTGTGTCAGTTTCGTTTTCTTTTATAATACTTAGGTAGAATTGTCCTTCATTCTTTCTTTCTTGCGGTGTCAACTCATGTATATCTTTACCATAGCACATGCTTGCCTAGCAGCCTTGGAAACAAACCACTAACTCTCTAGATATTGCAGTAAAGAATCTTGTACTAACAGACAAACATATTATGGAGAGCTTCTCCAAAGTTCAAATGTATAAAACTTTGAACAGTTTGCCAGTTGCATTGTATTTGATAACTTAAATACCTATACTACAGCACAGAAAAAGACGCAGGTCTTCCTATGGAATATTTAGCCCTGAGGTGTAAGAGGTAAGTTGATAATGGAATAATCTGCCTCTTAATATCAGAGAGCATTTAAACAGAGGTTAATAATAATAATAATAATAATAATAATAAATTTTATTTATATAGTGCCTTTCCCATGCTCAAGGCACTTCACAGAATTTAAGAAGAACGGCAGTGTATACAGTATAAAGCATTGTACAAACTGGATAAATAAATAAAGAAGATTAAGACAGTAAATTCAGAGAAAAAGCCTAACAGACAACATAATTGATGGTCTCGCACACACACATGAGCATCTTGACATAGAAGTAAACAGAGAGAAGGGTAGTAAGGTTAAGTAGAGCTAAAAGTCTTCCTGAACAGATGAGTTTTGAGTTGTTTTTTTAAAAGAATTCATGGAGTCAGCTGATCTAATTAATTTTGGTAGGTCATTCCAGAGTCTTGGCGCTATACAGCTGAAGGCCTTGTCACCCATGGAGTGTAGATTAGTGTGGGGCACAACAAGATTGCCAGAATCAGAGGACCTTAGTGGGCAGACAGGCACATAGTGATGGAGAAGGTCACTGATATAGTTTGGCGCAAGGTTATTTAAGGCTTTGTAGGTTATTAGTAGAATTTTATATTCAATTCTGTAAGACACAGGGAGCCAGGGAAGGCGAAGCAGGATGGGTGTGATGTGCTTGCTGCTGCTGGTTCGAGTAAGGACTCTTGCAGCCGAGTTTTGAATAAGCTGGAGCTGTGATATAAGATTAGAAGGGGCACCTGCCAGTAGAGAATTACAATAATTGATGTGGGATGTGATAAAAGCATGGACAAGTTTCTCAGCATTAGAGAAGAAGAGGAAGGAGCGAAGACGGTATATGTTATGGAGGTGAAAGTAAGAAAGTTTCTTAATGTGATTTAAGTGGGCAGAATTAGAAAGGGAGGAATTAAAAATGACACCAAGATTCTTTGCAGTAGAGGCAGGTCTGATGAGATCACCGCCAAGATGGACTGGGAAAGACCTCATTTTATTAAGTTGCACTTTAGTCCCAATTTGCAGGAGTTCAGTTTTGTTGCAATTTAATTTTAAAGAGTTCTGCTCCATCCAGGTTTTAATTTCACTGAGGCAGGTTGTGAGCTGAGAGAGCTCTGATGAAGTTTCACTTTTAACATTGAAATAGAGTTGAGTATCGTCTGCATAAAAATGATAACCCAATCCAAAGCTACGAATAATATGGCCAAGGGGAAGCATATAAATACAGAAAAGTAGAGGACCGAAGACAGAGCCCTGAGGAACTCCTTGTGTGACTGGCGCTGTGCTGGACCTGCTGTTGCCAAGACTAACAAACTCTTGCCTATCAGTCAGATAGGACTTGAACCACTGGAGGGCAGTGCCAGAGACACCAAGCATGTTTTCCATTCTGGACAGTAGAATGTCATGTCTGACAGTGTCAAATGCTGCACTGATGTCTAACAGAATTAATATGCTGGTTTGTCCAGAGTCTGCTGCCATAAGTAAATCATTGGTTACCCATAGAAGAGCAGTTTCACAGCTGTGCTGTGTCCTTAATCCAGACTGAAAGGGTTCCGTCAGATTATTAGAAGTTAAGGAATTGGTGAGTTGGGAAGCTACAACACGCTCAAGAACTTTTGACAGAAACGGTAAGTGGGAAATAGGCCAAAAATTGTTAAGATTGTCAGCATCAAGACCAGACTTTTTTAACATTGGGGTTACTGAAGCGATTTTAAAAGTGAGCGGTACAGAGCCAGTGTCAAGGGATGAGTTTATTATTGTTGTAACAGTCTGGATTATGGCATGAAAGCAGGACTTAAGTAGTGTGCTGGGATGGGGTCCAGTATACAAGTAGTCGAACAGGGGAGTTCAACTTCAGTCCTGGAGCCTCATTTGTAAAGTCGGCATACATGCAAAAACAGGCTTAAAATATATGCGTATGCAACTTCCCATGCAATCGTCAGGATTTCTAAAAGGAAACTTGATGGGGAAACATGTATATTTATGGCAAATCTGCCCCAAGCATACTCAGCATTTTGGAGAAACTGGGAAATGGCAACACCCTTGATCAAACAGGGAAATGCAGCAAATGAACTCACATGTGCAAATAATTCATATCACTGAGCCATTATTAGAATGTGCATCGAAGAGACAAACGTATATATACCTCAGAAATGATGAATGTAATGTACAGACTGCATTATAGATCCTTTTTAAGAGGGTCAATGCTATGTATTTTCACTTAAGAACCTTTTGGGTTATTCATCAGTTTATATCAACTACTTGTTGTAACTTCACTGTGAACTGTCCAACAGGTCAGGAATATCCCAGCCAAGACTTCTTCCGTTGTGCCATTAACCGACTTGCGAGGGACTACATACAGTTTACTTATAATGTGGGTTCACATACTGTACATAAAACATAACATGTTTTTGCCAACAAAAAAAGGCAGTTTGCAGCATTGTCTGTTTCACCCAATATAATTGAAGCAACTAATTACATTCATATTCCAATAAGGGCTCCTAGCAAGAATGAAGCTGCTTTTGTTAACCATAAGTGGTTACATTCCATTAAAGCATAAGTCATCTGTGAAGCCATTGTGTGGCAGGTAAATGTCATGTCTCAGTGGCCTGAGTCAGTCCTTGATTGATTTATTTTGAAGCAAAGTAGTATTGGCAGACATGATGGTACTGTACGTTGTTAATGGATCCTTGGTAAAGTAATTGGCTTGGAGACTTATAGTGGCTGCAGGTTTTTGTGCCAACCGAATTTCTTAATTACAAGCCAGTAATTGTCATCGAAACCAATTATGGTTCAGACAATATTTTTGTGCTTCACTTTATTTAATTTACTTGTTAAGATTCCCAACCTTTAATTATTTTTTTCACTCTTAAACAGTTAAAAATCTCTGGTTTCAATTGCTTCTCTATAATTCACTAGGTGTCCATAAATAATGAGACGCAATTAACAAAGGAACAAACATTTACACTTACATTTACACCATGTTAATCACAAAGTACCTGCTTTAATAGAATAGTTGGAAAGCAAGACTAGGGTGTTGTACCTTGTTAGCCATTATGAATGTAGAGAAAAGCCAAGCAAAATGACACCTTTTATTGGCTAACTAAAAAGATTACAATATGCAAGCTTTCGAGGCAACTCAGGCCCCTTCTTCAGGCAATCTTGTAATCTTTTTAGTTAGCCAATAAAAGGTGTCATTTTGCTTGGCTTTTCTCTACATTGGAAAGCAAGAGAAATGAAACATGCAACAGACTGAAAATTACAAATCTGTTCCTTGCCACAAATCATTTGAATGATATCCTCAGAATGAAAAAATCTGCAATATAAGAATGACCTAATTTGGCAGAATGAAAACTCTCACAACCCATAAAATGAAATAAGTTCTGTTATTGACAAAAATTGGCACCTAATTAGGCAATTTGGCTGGCACAAATGAATGAACCTTAGCACCTTTTTAGAAGAACTAACTTTAGAATAGCCTTCAGTTGTTAAATAGTGCTATATTGTCTGGTTTTAACTAAAATTTTAGACAACATGGTAAATAGCAACTACTAAAGACTGTCACTTCTCTTCCTCTTTACAGCATCCTGTGTCAGTGCTTGTTATAGCTTATATTTGGACCACCACCTGGATAGAACATCAGAGTTTTCTGACAGAATAGCTTAATTGGCACCACACTAATTATCACATTCTAGTAAAACCGTGTATAGCTATATACTAGTCTAAGTCATAAAGACTGTGTAAATACAGTTGATGTTTCTGCAAAACTGGACAATGACTTTCACCCCAATATGAGGGGCTAAACAGAAGAGAACATTTAGTAACAGACTGAGACAACTGCATTGCTACAAGGAGCGCTAATGTGAGGTTGTTTCTACCCTCTGCTGCCAGGCTTCATAATGAGTTACCCATTGGCTGAGAAGGTATTGTTCCCTATTAGCTGAATGGTATTGGGCTGGTCTAGCAGAAATCTTAAAAGTCAAACATGACAAAATGTGACAAAATACTGTGCCGATGACAACATCCTGTATTGTAAAATTATTACTTATACGTACGTTTGTTCAGTCAGTCAGTCAGTGTAACATAGGGCCTAACATAGGGTCACGGGGGTCTGCTGGAGCCAATCCCAGCCAGCACAGGGCACAAGGCAGGAACAAATTCCGGGCAGGGTGCCAGCCCACCGCAGGACACACACACACCCATACACCAAGCACAGACTAGAGACAATTTATGATCGCCAATGCACCTAACCTGCATGTCTTTAGACTGTGGAAGGAAATCGGAGCACCTGGAGACACGGGGAGAACATGCAAATTCCATGCAGGGAGGACCCGGGAAGCAAACTCAGGTCTCCTTACTGCGAGGTAGCAGCGCTACCATGCCGCCCTAAGTTTGTTCAGTTCTAATCATTTTACACTTTGTAAATACCTACACTTTTTAAATTTACTTATAGATAATTCTTGTTATATGTGTATTTGTACCTTGTTAGCATACTTAAGATTATTGTAATTTTTGTCATGTGAATATTTGTGCCTTTTTGTCTGCTGTTGTAACCCTGCAATTTCCTTCTGGATTAATAAAGTATGTATGTATGTATGTATGTATGTATGTATGTATGTATGTATGTATGTATCTATCTATCTATCTATCTATCTATCTATCTATCTATCTATCTATCTATCTATCTATCTATCTATCTATCTATCTATCTATATCAGACATTTTGAAGCTCCAAAAGTTGATTTCTCTCTTTTTTGTTTTTCTTAATTTTTATTTACTTTGCACTAGACACCTTAAAAATTTGAAAGAAAGGAAAACCACTTTTTAAAAATAACATGAAATATTCATTATGTAAGAATATAATAAATTAATTATATTAACATATTTCTTTATAAAATCACATTACAAGACAGATATGAAATACTTCAAGATAGTGGTCACAATAAACATTTTAAAGTAAAGCAACAGCAGATTTTGAATGTACACAGTCCATCTTTTGTTATTCCTTCCTTCTCCATTTTTTCATGGTATCTTTATAGATATCTTCTGTATGAAAAGTTGGTTTTCCCATTAACATTACTGAAATTGCAATTAAAGCACTTCCCTGATCTGCCATTGAGTGGTACTGTTTGCAAAACAACAGTAGATAAGCTAAACTCAGCAGGCCTCTTGTCTCACGCAAACATCAAGGATTATTACTGTTATTTATTTTCATTTGATGTATTTTGTTAATCTCCAAGGGGAAATTGTCTCATTTCGCATGACCTTTGGGGGTCAGAGTGTAGGGTCAGCCATTGTACAGCACCCCCAAGTGATTTTCAGGTTAAGGATACGCAGTTAATGTACACATCAAAAGCTTCTTTGGTCATATTGATCTCGAAACTCTGAGTCAGTGAGCAGTTTACTATCGACCATCTTCACCACATATGTTGTTTTGAAATGCAGACCTGCAGAATTTATTGAGCAGCTCTAAATGAATGCAAATTATTACCTGATATTAACGACAAACACTTTATCAAATGCTGGTTCCTACCTTGTGCCAAATACTGCTTGTGTAGACACTGACTCACAATGACCCTAAATCGGAAAAGAGCATTAGAGAATCAGTCAATGGATAGATAGGATTTATGCAAATTTAAAATACACTACAAAACAATTTTTAAAATAACAAGGACATTAGATTATTTTAGATTAGATTAGATTAGATTAGATTAGATTAGATTAGATTAGATTAGATTATCTTTATAAATCCCAAGGGGAAATTTAGTTGCATACAATAGCAGAAACATAACAACAAAGATATATTGACTCACGGGACAAATAATATAATCAATCAATCAATCAATCAATTTTATCAATCAATCAATTATTATTATGCAGAAATTACAAAATGAATTTAAAGAGTATCAACATTTAATTTGGGACATTAGGAGGAATTACCTGATAGCAGTGGACAGAAAAGACTCACAAAGGTGCTTCTTAACTCACTGTTTATAACTTTTGTCTACACTGAAAAAATCGCTGTTAATTTTACAGTGTAAAACTGTTAAATAGTGAAGGTAAACAACCGTAAAAAAATGTTAAAAGGTAAAGCGCTATTTCAGTAACACTGAAGTTATGATATTTGCATAAGGAAATACCCCCTTTTACCATATTGTTCCTGGTGAACCCCATACCTTTGCACATAAAGGAAAAAAACGTTAGCAGACTTATTTTTTCCTGCATGCCTAAGGTTTTGTGAGGTTATGGAAGTTGATTTATGGTGGGTTGTATTGATAAACTGGTACACCTGTAGGATACCATACACCAAAAAAGCAAACTTTACTTCTCCATCAGATTATGTGCCATAACTTCCTTAAACAGTGAATTATTTTCAATGTATATAATTATCTATGCAAAAGGCCGAAGGTCCATGTCTTTAGAGTCCTGGTGCTTCCTGTCTTGCTATATTGTTGCGAGACATGGACGCTATCCAGTGACCCGAGACAAAGACTGGACTCCTTTGGTACTGTGTCTCTCCGGAAAATCCTTGGGTACCATTAGTTTGACTTTGTGTCGAATGAGCGGTTGCTCATGGAGTCCCGAATGAGGCACATTACCTGCATTGTAAGGGAGCGTCAGTTACGGCACTACGGCTATGTGGCGCGTTTCCCCGAGGGTGATCTGGCTCATACACTCTAAAAAGAGAAAAAGGGCTCTTTTTGATTTAAGGTAATTTTAGTAGTTTTAATGAACTATATTAATATGTCTGTTCACCTAACGTAATTTTTTGCTTTACTTCAAATTGAAAAACCTTGCTGTTGCTTAATGTAACTTCTTCTATTTAGTCTAAAGCAAAAAATCGCTTTGGAGACATTGCCGGCTCCGACCCCTGTGATGTCACGTCCGGGCTCACACCAATGGCAGAAGACCTACATGAGCCCGACCCCTTTGACTTCACGTCCTGTCTCCCCCTTTAAAAGCCTCCACCTTTTCTCTATTCCCTCAGTTCTGTTTGGACTCGGTTTGGTGCACATCAGTGCTGTATTATTTTGAAAAGCAACTTTGCAGCCAGGAAACCAAATTATACGGGTGGCTGCACCAAACCTTTATATGACTCTGCCTTGAGTTTGTGACTATATATATAGAATTTAAGTTGGCATTACAGTGAATACAATAATGAACAAAATTTTAATTTGAGTTCATCCATCCATTATGCAACCCGCTATATCCTAACTACAGGGTGACGGGGGTCTGCTGGAGCCAATCCCAGCCAACACAGGGCCCAAGGCAGGAAACAAACCCCGGGCAGGGAGCCAGCCCACCGCAGTTAATTTGAGTTTTTAAAGAAATTTGGTTTGAGCTAAATACATTTTTTGCTTTTATTCAAGTTTTTGAAAATGTTAAAACAAACTCAAATGAATTAAGTTTACTCAAATACTTTTTAAAATTTGAAAGAAATCAACTAAATTGCTTGTTACCTTGTGAAGTAATTTATTTAGGTTGATCCAACAAAACATTTTTTACAGTGTATGATCCTCATTGTTAGGGACCCGAGTGGCTGGACCAGGCCAAGGGGTCGTCCACGTAACACCTGGCTGCAACAGATAGAGGGTCATTTCTGGAAGGTGGGACTGGACCAAGTGTCTGCCTGGGGGGTTGCCAACTGGGATCGTTGTGTAGTGGGTGTGGCAACGCACTGTACCAGTGCATGCTTGCCAACTTCACTTGACTTGTATATAATTAATATGATACATCATGTTTGCTTTTGGTTGTTGGTACTTTACTGATACAAACTGTGTACTGGTGTTTGATCCTGACAATATTTTCTAAGGGTTTATTGATTGGCATATATACTACAGCGCATGGATTTCAGGTTATGGTTATGTTGTAAAGAAAAAACAATTATTTACTACAAAGTTATACCGTGGACCTAAAAATATTGACCTTACCTTTAACGATAAAATTCTGTCGACCACAGCTGCCAGTACTTTTCATAAATTTAACATTAATTTCTTTACAGCGTACTATTTTTAACTTACAGGAAGCTTTGTACATGAATAGCATATATCACTATCAAATAAAAAATGTTTGACGCTTGAAAGCAAAACTGACAGCTCAAGACAACATGAAGCATTAAAGCACATAGAAGAAAAGTGATCTCTAAAAATGTTTAATGAAAGCTGAATTAAAGCAACTTAAAAAAAAATAAATCAAGGGTATGACACACTTGATGCTACAGGTAAGGCAACCTTCAATGTCACTATGAATAAGTGCATTTACAGGCGCTTTTAAAACCTGGTTATTTACAGAAACCTGTTTTTTAAAATATCATATAAACCCGAATTCCGGTTAGGGATATTATTATTGGTCTCTAAGAAACCAGGTTAAAACACATTGATTTCTCTGCAAGTAAACCAGTTATTTAGCTATGTATTTAGCTACAGTTAAAGATTTTGTAGTCTGTGCATGTCATTTGCAGGTTTGTATACCTTCAGCATCCAAAGGATTTCCTGAGGCAACTGCTTGAGTGATTGCATTATTTCTTCTCCTGGTTGAAATAATCTTTCTCAGTATTTCAGAAATCAATAAATTTATATTGATTTATGTACAGTACAAAGTTCAGTAGCACAGTCTTGGGGGCAGTAGTCCGATTACTTTTTGAAGTAAGGAGCAACCTAACGCAATACTTGTGAACTAAAGTACCGGTGTTATTATTATCCCAGTAGCACTGGGTGTAAGGTATGAAACACACATACACCACTCATTTGCAGGGCACAATTGCACAACCAAGCAGAAAAGAATGTGCTATGTGCAATCCGGTAACAGAAACATCTAAATAAAGTGTCAGTTTAGTTTTTAATCCATTTGTTTGCTATAGATATGTTGAAAGGTGAACACCAGAAGCATACTTGTGCACGTAAATAAAGGTTTTTAAGAAACTAGACTTCTGCCTTAACCAGGTTACTCACTTTATTCTGTTTTTGTGTGTGCATGTAAATGTACTGAGAGCGTCACCAAAAGAATAATACCAATAATACTGTAAAGAAAATGTCTAGAATCAACCTTATTTGTTTTGTGTAATTTTTCATGGTTTAGTATTGTGAGTTTTTTTAGTTATTTTTATATTTATTATTATATTTACTTTTTTTAATATTGTGAATTGTTATCATCAGTACCACCATATTGTTTATTGTAGCAGACCATGTTCCTAGTCACATGCTTGGTGAACTTGTGATGTCATCACACTTCTCTTATAAAAGATTTTTCTGAAATTTGGATCTAAGACCTAAAATCAAACAAAGTTATAGCATTAGGTCAGGTCAGTTTGGGGAGCAAGCCCCGGTTCTTTATTTCTGCTTTCATTCCATTCTCCTTCACTATAAGCCTTTGCAGCAATAATTCTACTAAATTACTCATAAAAATTATTTAGAACACTGCATTTCACTTGGAAAAGTGTAATGCTAGATGGGACAGGGCTATGAAAGCCTTCCAGGTAGTCATGCTGCTGCAGCTAAAAATGCACACCCATTTTAACTCCAAATTAAGCAACAGGTAGTCAACTTTAGGTACATTTCTCCTGGTGAGAGTGTGAGATTTGTGGATGAGGAGTAGTACTTGTAGAGATTAGCTTCATAAAAAGTGTACAACTACAGGTAATCTGCTAAGAGGCAGGGAACGTAGGCTTTAAGACATGAGGAGTGAGGAGGTGGTTAAGCTTTAGTTTATAATGCAGGCTGAATCATGTTTAATGACTGATACAAAGGTCCTAAGTTGAAGTTGGTAACATGTCTTTTTTCAGTTTATTAGTGTGTGGCCATCAACTTGCACTTCAATCCATTCTTTCATTAATGTTCCAACTCACTTATCCACAGATTTTCCTAGGATTGCATTTTCTATCTTATTCAATATATGTAATTTTATTATAATTATTTAACGTTGTATTTTACTCTTTCTCAGCTAAGTATTTTGGGATGTGGCTTATTAGAAATAATATCAGAGAAAAAGAATGGCTGACATCTTTGAGTACAAAAAAATATTTTGTGACATGGTCTGGTGGTTAGCAATGCTCTCTCATAATTGCAAAATTTTGGTTCAAATAACAGGCCCAGAGCATTCCTGTGTGAAGTCTGCATATTCTTTCTCAGTTTTACTGAATGGAGTTTTCTTTCACATTCCAGGAGCTAGGTTAACTGGCATCTGGTGTAAATGGGTATGGCTGTTTGTATCAGTGGGCCCTAAAATGAACTTGTTTTCCATCTATGGTTCGTTGTTATGCAGTTGTGTCCTCTTCTGATTGGATAGGCTCTAGTTCCCTGTGATCTTGAATGAATTTAGCAGGTTCAATAAATGGTTGGATGGGTTTATAATAGCAACCTATAGTCAGTCAGACTACTGGTGTTGTAATGATGGAGTTAAATTTCATATTTCTTTGGTAGTATCTTTCCATGAGTCTATGAATCTATGGGTATGCTCATTAAAAGCATTTAATTTGGTTGTAATTTCATTCATTTCATTTTGTACTTTAAACAGAAAATAAGATTGCAGGATCGCTCCAAGACAGCACGCTTAATCTGTAATTTTACTAGCAAACTGTAATTTTTTACAGTATACATAATGCAATTTCTTTTAAAGCCTTCAACATTTCCACAAGGAATGCAGCTGCGTAACAAAACTATTAATAGACCACAAGGTGGCACACTTACACAGTTAGAAGAATGGTCCCTGGGTTGCACAACTTGCCTCTTGGGAACAATTAGGTTAAATGTCAGATGGATTAGGCTTTCTTTCCTCGTGTCTCCTTCAGTGGTACTGACTTTATTAAGCATTAAGCATGTTTGATTATAGTTTGAGTTCTAGTTTTTTATTTGGCAGAGAGGCTAATCATGGCTCTAAAATCCCTTGCATTTATCATTATATTTTTGTTTTCTGTTACTTATTGAACTTTGTAATAATTCAAATTATGTGTATTGGTAGTACTGGGATAACAACATTTGGTAAATATACAATAATAATAATATTTATAATGATGATGATGATTATAATAATAATAATAATAATAATAATAATAATAATAATAATAATAATAATACAAGCAGAAAAGGAACAGGCATTCAAAGGTTGTTAAATGCTACCATGTACATGAAAACTGAAAAAAGAACAATTTATTAATAGAAATCTGTAAATCTCAGTACTACCAGATATTCATTAATCAGTGAGAAGAGTTTTGAATGATGAAATTCTCCATTTCAAGGGGTGAGGATGTAAATGTGATAGGAAAGGCTGCTGCATAGCTTGACAGTGATGACGGGCACAGTGACAAGTACACCATATAAGGCATCCGGGTACTGTATTTAAGAATAAAGCAGCCTGTGGCTTTCTTGTCTGTTGCTTCTGATGATTTCTGGGCAGTCTGCCAGATCTGGTCAGGCAGAATATGAGATGAGGAAAGCAAGGGAAATATTGTATTCAGATAGAAACAAATTGTATTATTTGATTCCAGGTTTCTGAATTCCTAAATGTCTCTCCACTAAAGCTGTTTTGCAGCACAGACTGCCTTCATCGTCTCTCCTCTGCTAACTCAAGTTTATTACAGTCACTGGAGGTTAGTAAGATTACTTTGAAAGTGCCTGGATACTGACTAAATAAAAAATTCATGTAAACAGACTATTTATTCAAATCACTGACAGGATGATTGCAGGTGTGTACGACAATGATTTTGTATGTCGTAAGTGTCAGGAAGGACGGACAGGTATACTGGAGGGTCATTTCTTGCCTAGCCAGGATGCCATAATGGAAGAATGGCAGGAGTAGACACATACACATCCAAAATGCCTTACAATCTTCATCCCAAAGAGGGAAGAAGGATAATGGATGGACTAGATAAATGTGGATGTTGGAAGCAGTTCACTCCCCTATACGATAGGTGTCAGTGTTCCTCCAGGGTGATCCCTGTTAAGACTCCTAGGGTTGTATGGGAGTTGTAGAAGAGCAGCCTTATAAGTTTTCCAGTTGTCTTTCTCCAGTTTATTTTTCCTGTTTATCTTTTAAATAATTTTCCAGCACATCAACTATTTTTTATTCAAAACTGTAAATGTTTCAAACAAAATATTATTAATTGTCTAAATTGTTAAGGCACATTTCAATGTATAATAAACTTTTAAAAATGTAGAACAGACTAAAGGAACAAACTTTTTGCTGGAAGTTTTGATGTATTTAACATAAACGTCTAGCCAAGGAACAAATCAATTAGCCCGAAAAGGTGTCATTGGTGGCCAGCCTCTCTAAGTGTTGACAAGTGACATTTTAAAGCACTGCAATGTAATCCTGAGTATGATGTTATACTGCATCTGGCTCTGCAAGTGCTCCTGCAACTTGTAGGGAAACCTTGGGGGTTTGGCAGCAGGATTGCCACTCTAGTCACTATAACAAAACTTCACACATCTCCAAAATGGCAGACAGGACTCCTTTCTCCTCTCCGTGTGAGTAGCTCTGCTGCAGCCGCCCATTGGAAGGCTGCTTGCATTATGAAGGGGATGGGAGAGAGCCCTTCGGGAGTCTCATCCATGGAAGAGTCAAAACCATCAGAGAGACAATGGGATCAGGCCTTGTTGGGAATCGGAACTGGTGTGGTGGAGAGGTGGCCCATCCGGCTAGGGGCATGGAACGTCTTGTCTGTCCAGCATGATGATCATCTTCCTGTGCTGTCGGAGGAGCTTCAAAAACTCTGCATTTCAGTGTCGGCACTCTCTGAGGTGTGCAGACCTGGTACTGGTAAAGGTACACCTTTTATTGGTCTGGTCACTGTGATGGCTGTCATACTCAGGGAGTATCTGTTGCTGTGGCAGATTGTCTCCTTCCGATGATGTCTGATATCACTCCTTTCAATGAGTATACTAAGAGAGCCAGATTAAGGAACTTTTTTTTTTTATAGTTTTATTGATTTTATTGTAATCACAAAACATTCCATACAAATAGATAATTTTTTACAAAAATAGGATTGAAAACAAATCAAACCCTACCCCTTTGAAAGAGAGCATGGCCAGCAGAATAAAATCGAAAGCTAGAAAAATAAGTAAATAGATGAATTAATAAGTGAATAAAGATAAATGGAGAAGAAAAAGAAATGGAGAGACAATCTGCTTCCTCAGTGCTTTAAATGCTTATTCTAAAATGTTATTGATTATACTGCCAGGTTTTGAAAAAGTTCTGCATAAATCCTCTAAATGCAAATTAGATTTTTTCCAATTTAAAATAACATAAAACATCAGTTACCCACTGACTTAATTAACAGAGGAGAGTTAGGATTCTTCCAATTGAGCAAGATAACTCTATGTGCCAATAGTGTAGTAAAGGCAATCACAGTTTGTTTGTCCTTCTTTACTTTAAGCCCATCTGGAAGAACACCAAACACAGCTGTTAATGGGTTAGGAGGGATTGTGACTCCAAGGCTGTCTGAAAGGCATTTAACGATTTTGGTCCAGAATGATGTTAATTTGGTGCAGACCCAAAACATGTGACCCAGTGAGGCTGGAACTTGATTGCAGCGTTTGCAGGTTGGATCTTGCCCTGGAAACATTTTGGACAATTGTAAACAAGACAGATGTGTTCGATATATAATTTTGAGTTGAATAATTGTATGGTTTGCGTATATGGAGCTCGAGTGAATTCTCTGCATTGCTACCTTTCATTCCTTTTCTGATATGCTGAGGGAGAGATCCTTTTCCCATTGTCCTCTTGGGTCTTTGAATGGGAGTGACTGTAAAATGGTTTTATATATTACAGAAATGCTGTCTGAGTCCTCAAGACTGATCAATATTTTTTCCAGCATAGAGGGAGGTGGGAGGTGAGGAAAATTGGGCAGGTTCTGTTTAACAAAGTTTCTAATTTGAAGGTAGTGAAAAAAATGTGTTGCTGGAAAGTTAAATTTAGAATGTAATTGTTCGTAGGATGCAAAGACATTGTCTATGTACAGATCTCTAAGTGATTTAATCCCAAATGTTTTCCAGATATTGAAAACTGCATATGTTTGAGAGGGTGGAAAAAGGTGGTTCTCCTGTAGTGGTGCCACAAATAAAAGCGTCTCTATCTTAAAATGCTTCCTACATTGGTTCCATATTCTGAATGCGTGAAGCACAATTGGGTTGTAAGTATATTGACGATACCTTGCAGATTAAGGCACTTTCTTGATCTTCATCTGTTGTCTCAGTGTATGCTCCGATCATGTTGAGTGATGTCTCAGTGAGGAAGACATTTTTTTCGCAGCTTAGCTCAGTCATTGATAGGTGCTCATGGGGTGACATTACTCTGGTCATGGGTGACTTTAATGCGACCACTGGCACTGACAGGGATGGCTATGAGGATTGTGTCAGCCCCATGGGTTAGGCAAACATGGTGAAAGTGGCTCAATTTTACTTGACTTTGCAAAAGGTCAAGGGCTGCTGATCACTGGATCCTGGTTCCAGAACATTGAGCCACATCATTGCAGCATCAACAGAAGTGTCCGTTTTGTGAATTCTGACCACAGACTTGTTCTTGCTACAATGAGGATCCAGCTTAGGTCCAGTAGGCTACCATCTACTAGGAGCATGAGGCTGGACCTGGCCAGGCTCCAAGATCAGGCTGCTTCTAATGAGTTTGATCTCAGTTTGTGTGAGGAACTTGCAGACTTGGGTGTGACTGCTGACCCTAATGTGATGTGGGAGACCTTCCATGACAAGACTCTGAAGGTTATTGAGGATTGTGTTGGTGTTGCCGGTTTTCCCAGAAGGAGGTGTTTCATCTTGCAGGGCACCGTGGATATCATCGAGAGGAATCGCAGGACACAACTTGATGGAAAATCTGGTCAGTACCAGGAACTGTGAGAGATAGGAACAGGTGCGAGGGCTCTGAGGGAAGATAAAGAGGCATTTGTTAGAGGAATCTGTGAGAAAGTCACACAACATCTATGGTATAGTGACCCACTGTGATGGTTTGGGTCAACTCCACATTCCCACTTGATCTCAAGAGCCAACCTGCACCATCACAAATGGTGGCAACAGTGGGATGAGCTGAGGCAGTGAGGACTGAAGACTGGACAGAGGAAAAGCAAATGGGATAGGTGCCTGACTTTTAAAGAACCCTTGACACTCAAGCCTGAGGAAGACAATTAAGAACTGAGCTTTTTAATTGACATTTATTTATTGATCCTTTCATTGTCATTTTAGGTTTCTTTTTCTTTTAATGTCCTGTTTTACGAAGGGGGCTTGGGTTTTCATTTTAAGGGGTTTGTTTTAGTGCAATTATATATTTTGTTTTAGTGCAACGTAAGGCCATGCCGTGGACCTGTGCCACTAGTTGCACTGGGTTAGGTGAGGCATGGAGCCTTCCCATGCATCTAGCGGCTTTAAGGGGGTAGGTATGTGGTAAAGTTAGGTATGTGGCTAGTGAGCAAATTTTAAGTAAATGATTACCGCTCTTACTTCTTTGTATGGTGGCGTGGTAGCATGGCGAGTATGGTTCCTGTGTGTGATGCAGGAGCGGACGGCCCTGCACTTCGTGTACATGTGCATGATCGCCCACAACCCTAATTGGCACCGGGAGGTGCTGATTGCTGCAGCTACGCCATGTTCCTGGTTTAAAAGAAAAGCGAGAGTGCTAGACAGAGGAAGAAAGGCTGATTGGAAAGAAAGGGGAAGATTGTGAGAAATGAAACGAAAAGAAAATGAAAGGAGGTTAAATGATGAAGAGAGGGAAGGCAGGAGGCGGAGAGATCTGGTTCAAGTGAGCAAACTGGAGGCAGAGAAGGCACACAGCTAGTAGGAAAGTCCCAAGGGGAAAATGTGAATGGCGCTTGGGGGCTTAGGAACTCGGGACCTAAAGTGTCAGAAAGACATGCAATATGGCTGCAGGGGAGTGAGAGGTTGACAGAGGTAGAGCCCTGCCAGGAACCAAAGAGAGCCAAAAGGGGCCCGAGCCTAGGAGCAGCATGTACTTTAAGTGTGGCTGAATTGCAGATTAGGCGCCTCCTTGGCTACAATGACCCGTTAGGGTTAAGTCAAGGAGATGTTAGCTTTCAAGTAGTGCACCCGGGGTCATGGTTTTTAACTCTTTCAGGGCTGATGTTGACTTTTGTCAAAAGGAGGAGTTGACGATGGTAATCAAGTGTAAACTGTGACAGAACCAACCATTATGTTTTAGTAGGACTCTCATTGCTAGAAGGATAGTTAGCTTCATTGGTTTGACCGAGATTTCCAGCACTTGTGTAAGTAGTAAGGCACAAACAAGAGCAAAAATGGCACTGACATCTTGTGAGAGATCAAAGCGAATGCGTAAAGCAAAATACCCCATGGACGAAGTTTTGCCTATTATCTCTGAATTGGACTATGACTTGTCGGACTCCGATTTTGATACAAGTGATCGAAAACGAATGTGAGGTTCCAGCTTCAGCTGACTGGTCCCCAGCTAATCGTGGTGCTGCACAGGTTCATGTAGCTGACACGCCTACAGCAATGTTGGCCAGGAGGACTGCCACTTAACAATGATAAGAGGTAGAAACCAAATGGCAATGCACTGAGACCATGACCGCTGATGATGCTGCCCCAGCCACACGAAGACCGCCTGGCAGCAAGCCTGCCGCACATTCTTGGCAGTGGCAGCCACAGCATGCAGCAACAGACATTTCATATTGATTTCTGCTTTTCAGAAACGATGCTTTTTGGAAAGAATATTCAGCCCTCAAAGAGTTAAGAACAGTTTCCTGCCGTGTTTTAATCTTATTTAAAAAGATTACTTGTTTGATTAATATTTAACTTCCACTGAACACTATTTTACGGGATTATTTATTTATTGAACTTTTTGCACTGCACAATTTTTGGACACTGTTTTGATTTCTGAATTGTTTTTAATAAAAGCAACAAGCAGCAAGCACCTACCACTTGCTATGTGTGTGTTTTGTCCTCATCTACCTGGTTCATCCGGTTATGTTATCAACAGTGTCAGGTTCAAAAGGCTCGAAAAATGGAAGTGGGAGCATGGAGCCAACCTGCACTGTCACACCCATGTCCTGCTTACAGAGGAATCAAAGCATTACGCATATCTGAATCAGCAGTCAGGGCAGGTGATGGAATGGCCTTCACAGATGACACTGCAATTGTGACCCACTGTACTGGCTATTTTCAGCAGCTGTTTAAAGCTGATCCTCCATTTAGGACGTTGGACATCTCTGGGTTCATGGTTGTTGAGGCTGATCCTCCAATTAGCTGTGAACCACCCAATTTCACTGAGATTGTAAAGGTGGCGAACCAGCTGAGGGTTCGTCAGGGATGTGTTATTTCTCCTAATCTGTTCAATATTTGCATGGACTGGGTGTTGGGCTGGGTTGTTAGGTCCAGTGGCTGAGGGGTGTCTTTTGGTGAAGAAAGATTCACTGATCTTGACTTTGCTGACGATGCTGTGATCTTTGCGGAGTCAATGGAGGCTCTGATTGGGGCTCTCGAGAAACTGAGCAAAGAGTCTGAGTGTCTGGGCTTGTGAGTGTCCTGGATAAAAAACAAGACCCAGGCCTATTTATCTGGGAAGATAATGTCAACCTTGTTGAGAGACATACTTACCTCAGTAGCGACATTCACTCTTCCTATGAAGTCAGTAGGACGGATCATGGGGTCATGAGTTTGCTGGAAAAGGGTGTGTGGCATTCCCAATATCTTTGCAAAAGGACGAAGGTCCAAGTCTTTAGAGACTGTTTTGATATATGGTTGCAAGGCATGGACGGTATCCAGTGACCAGAAACATAGACTGGACTCCTTCAGTACTATGTCTTTTTGGAGAATCCTTGGGTACTGCTGGTTTGACTTTGTGTCAAATGAGACACATTACCTGCATTGTGAAGGAGCGTCAGTTATGGCACTATAGCCATGTTGCGTGATTTCCCGAGGGTGATCCAACTCACAGGATCCTCAGTTTTGAGAACCCAAGTGGCTGGACCAGGCCAAGGGGACGCCCATGTAACACCTAGATGTGGCAGATAAATGGTCATTTCTGGAGGGTGGGACTGGAATGTGTGTCTACCTGTGGGTGGCCAACCAGGATCCTGACTTATTTCTTTGTGTGTTGTGCGTGGCTAGTGCATATTCCCCAACCTGACCTGGCATGATCTGTAATGTAGTCTAAGTTATTATCGTTTTGAAAGCTGTCACTGATTTGAGCATGGGTTTATCTGTAAGCTGCAGGCTCTGTCTTGCTCTGATGGGTGTTTTACCTTGCCTCTCCAAACATAATTATAATATTATAATGGAACATTATGGGTGCAAAAAATTAGATTGACACATCCTACCATAGTTCAACAAGTTTTTTTCTTTCTTTCAAATATAAGTAGATATGGATACAAACTCTACTTTATGTTACTTTATTTTTAGGAAAAAACATAGCAATGTGATGTCAGCAATGAATGTTCAATCCTGTTCAGTGACACAGTAAGAATTTGTTAGCCTACAGGACCCAAATGTCGTCAAACATGACCATTGTCGGTTTTCCATTATATAGATCTTTTGTGTGGCTAACAAAACAAGCCATGCAGTCAATGACACGAACAGAATGCTATAAAGCCCTAGGTCACTATCTTCAGATTGGAACATTAGCTGCTCTTTATGTGATAGAACCTGAATACATTCATGTTTGCAGTAAATTCTGCCTTTTTCACCTTTGCTGCTTTCAAGTTGTTTTTTTAGATTAATTTTGAACCATGAATATATTTTTTGCTTTTTTTTCAGAATAATATTGGAAAGTTTAATCTTTTTCAAAAACTGTGCCCTTTTGTTTCCTATGATGTGCTTCAACAGCATGGTTGATTTACCATCACATGAGCACATCAACCAATTAAACCACAAGAAAAATAGTTTAGATCTTGTTCTCTTATATGTAGTAGCAGGTACAGCAACATTCTTTGAAACATTGGGTCTCTATTTTCAAGTAGAAACAATGAATACTTGCCTTCATGTTACATATTGAAAAAAGTCTGAATTAGCATATGACACACTAATTTAGGTTGCTTATAAGTAATGTGATGATTCACTTAATTAGGTAGAAGTACATAATAAACATGAATAATTGCATCAAGAATAATTGCATCAATTATTCACATTTATATATCACATTTTTAATCACTGACCTTAAAAAAATCTAAAACAATACCCTATATGCTTTTGCTTGAAATTTGTCATTTTTAACCTTCTGGGAGTGGCTCTTAGAGGGCTAGGGCCATCAGTAAAGAATCAAATATCAAAAATATTACCATACTAGGGGGTTAACCCCTGCTCGCTTTGCTTGCCAACCCACCTTTTCTGCGCTACGCACTAGCCACTTCGCGTCTCTGCTGCTCGTATTGTGAAGAGGGGGGCTGAGCGCACCCCAAGGACACGCGGTTGCTCCTCCAAAACCCCCTCTTAAACGGTGATACAATGGGAAACAAATAGTTTTTTTTACCTCCACTTTGCTCAATCAGCTGCTGAGTTGGTGCTGCGGCGTTCCGCGTGATCTGCATCTCGTCAAACATTTAAAAGCCTGTACAGTAGCTGTCTTTGTCATCTACTCTTTGTTTTTTATTTCTGGCCCCAGGCGTGGTTAAATGTCTTGGCACAAAGTCTCATCTCGCGGGACGTGAGTTCTTGATATTTTTTAGTTTATAATTTAAAAATGGAATAAGAATTTGAAAATCTAACAACATCACATTAAAGTTCGATAAATTCTGAAAAGAATGATAATAAACATATATATGTAGGTTTTAAAATAAGCCGGATTTAAAGCGTGACAAAAAACGTGACATAAAATCATTGCACTTTTAGGCTTAGGATTTTATATATATAGAGTAGATAGATTAATGATCAGCAACCTTGAACTAGCATAAAATGATGCTCTACATGCCAATATTATCCCACTTTTAAAAATTTTTGTGTAAAGGAGTTACTTTGACTTCCTGTATCTCATTAGGGGATGAACCCCAGAGTTGGCTGATAAGGCAAGCACAACTTCAAGTCCATTTTTGCTGAAGACACTTATTGGTTTACTCTTTATTTTAAGGGTGTAATTTCCTGCACAAAATGTGGTCTAAAAATTGCCCAAAGTAAGGGTGTTCTGGTCTAGAGGGCCACAAATAGGGGGAACCCCAAAAAGCTTGATGTTTTGCATAACTAGACATCAAGACAAGTTGAACAGTGTATCATATGTTGGAGTTTTCTCGTACTGGGGAGACAGGAGGTGCTGGAGAAAAACAACCGATTTCAAAAGAAATTCTTGCGGAAACAATAGCTGCAATTTTTAAAGAAATTGTGATATTTACTTAAATAATTTTAGAATAATTTTATCTTCTAAACCTATAGCACTTTCGTTGTGATAATCTATTTACAAGATAGGCAACTTGTAGAACAGGGCAGACAGTAGGAGTATCTGCAAAAATCTAAAAATATGTTTTTGATACAGGGCCAGTGTCACCACCGTGCATATGTGTCTTCATCTGAAGCAATAATCCACCTTTTCTAGATTACCACTAAAGGTCCTATTGCAATATGATAATGAATTAATCATTTGCACAGCTATGATACCTTGGGTTGAATTTAAAAGCACGTCTGTAACTGATATATTTGTGGCCATTTAAACAAAGACAAAAGCAAAAATGAAATATTAAGATGCAGGCTAGAGCTAAGATTGAAGAAAAAAACAAGGGCTACTACATTAAAGAAGAAGATTTGACAACAGACATCTGTCATGAACAATAAGTTAACTGATGGGTTATTAGATAAGTATGACACTTGTACATGATAAATAATACAAAAATGTAATACGATTTTAACCGTAACTTGTCTTCAGTTTAAATAATACTCTCAATTTAACACTTTTTGCTCCACCGTAAATCTTTGCCTTGTCTCTCCCAGGTTTGAATAACTAAACTTCTTTTATTCCAGTTAAGTGTTCTGCAAAAGTCAGGTGAGAGAAGTTTCAGTATACTAGACAATCCTCTCTCTGTTCCGAAAGATTTTATTTTATAACCAACAACTGAATAACAGCTTTACATGTACTATGCAAATGTCATAATGAATCTACTGACCTAGGCATACTGATTCATATATATAGACTGTACTAACCTTATCAATTAGTTAAACAATACATTTCAGATTGAAATGAAATATTTTTAGTTTTAACAATCAACATGTGTGAGGAACTATGTGAAATAAAAATAACGCATTGAAGTATCACAAAGAGATGCAAAAAGTAAAATAATTACATTTCTTACAACTTTCCTGAGTTAAAACATTATTGATGGGTTGCTGCACACAGTCAAATTTGTATTACCAGCCACCATTCTCTTTGCTTTTCAATCAGCACTGGGAGTAAGGACGAGGAACTCCAGATACTACAAACCATGTTCTACTTTTTCAGGAGGAGTTCAAAAATCTTAAAGGAAAGACATACTGTACCTAAGGTGGGGCTGGATGTGTACAGTCCTGATGGTCTGAGATTTGAGGGATGCCACTTCAAGTTATGTGTCTACAGGGGCACCAGAAAAGAGGGTGAGATCTGATCAGATCAGGTCACCTCAGTTCAACTGCAAAGAAGGAACTCCACCACAAGAGCTGAAGACATTTTATCACTAAAGGAAATTATCAGTGAATATATAACATCACAGTGAGAACTCATCTAATATTAAAAGGGTGATACTTGAAAATTGACTATAAAGAAGAAGGCAACTCCATTAACTGATTAAGTTTTTATTTAAAATACTACTTGAGGGATGCTCCTTATTAATTATTAAATGGACCACATAGGTTTGTGGTGGACTTCTTACTGAAAGGGTTTATGTCCTAAAAACCCACTCCTTGACATGATTAGGCTCATACATGTAGGAAACAAAAGAAGTTTTGATTTAAAAACTAATCCTGTCTGAGACACACTAATGCACATTTCCACATCAGCACATCAGACCAGCTATGAAACATAAATTAATGTAACCATATTTTTAGGAAAATACATAAAATCAGAGTACTTGGTTTAAGATTTGAACCCAGGTGGCTGGAGCTCTGAGGCAGAAGCACTGCCATCCTGATGGCTACTGAATATTGATAAATACAAGCAAAAAATTAAATGGAGAAGCCAATAAACACAAAGCACACTAATCTGAGAACTATTGAAAAACTGAACAAGTATACAAACATGTAAAAAACATCCTTGATTACAGTAGCTATTTAAATAAATGAGAGTCTTGTGTTTGGGATGTATTAGGCACTATCTGCATTCTACAAAGGAGAGCAGGAAAGCAAAAGCAGTATTTTAAGAGAACAAAGATGCTGCTTGCAAACTGCAACTAATGACTGAACATGAGTCATTTAGAAGAAGGGAAGTGCATCTTAGTGGCAACATTTAGAGGAAAGCTTTATTTGTAGAAAAGATACACTCAATGTGTACTCCACTGAAAGCAAAGTGAAGTGTTACCCAAGCATGCCCCAGTGTATTAGTGTGCTGGGATTCATGCACTAACAACATTTTTTTGCTTCGTCCACATGAATATTTTATGTTACTGATATTTGGTTACCTTCTTCGTGCATGACAAGTAGTAGCACTGTTGAGCTACCTCCACAAATACTGAAAAATGATTTGGAATTAATGGCATCTAAAATCAATCACTACATAGTTTTAAATTATAGTGTAACCCTTGCTGCTTCTACAGACATCTAACACTCTGAATGAATCAAATTGTTAATGCATTTAGATAGAAAGAACTGGACATCCTGACATTGAAGGTCGAGAGGAGCTTCATGTGATCGGAGTTGAGTCAGGTTGCATACAACAGCCTATGTTTTGTATCATTCATCTGCAATATTATGAGTATTCTGTCAGAATCTGGAGTGTTTAAGTCAACTCTTTATTTTATGCTGATTAATGGCTTGTTTTTGGAATCATTATGAGCCAGTTGTGTTAGGCACATTTCAAGCAATTGTGCTTGAGTTATTTGATGTGTTGTATTTATGATGTGTGTCTTTTTTCATACTGTGTTTGTAATTACTGTATAGTGGACTGGTCTAGTGGAAGTGCACATAATAAAACTAAATTGAATATAACTCAATTAAACCACATAAGTCAATACACTGTAGAGCAGTTTTAGCTCAAAAGTAAAAACAATTTTACAAAAGCATATGTATAGTGTTTGCTCATGTGACTTCTTTGCAATAATTTGCAGGTTTACAGAGTTATTATTGGCACTTATATAGAGTACACATTTTAAGAGGTATGACACTTGCCAGAGTTTTAAAACTGACACAGTGATAGTCTTATTGGACAAAAGAAGGAAATGGTGATGTATAGAAGAACTTTCCGGCAATATCACATTACTATGGCTGAAGATCAAATAGGGATGAGCAGCAGTGAAAAATAAATGGAACATGAAAAACTGAGAAGTTCAGAGGGCAAAAGAGAGAAAGTTTGAGTATGGGAGGAAGAAGAATGCAAAATTAAAGAACTATAAGGAAAATACTCACTCAAGCATTTGCAATGACAAAAATGGATAGAGCAAAGGTGAAAAAGGGGGAATGAAGAGTATTACATTGCCCTCTACCCATAAATTAGATATTAGTACTCCATTTCTTTAAAAGTCTATTAAAAGTTGTGGAAATGTTAAAAAAGTAAGGTATGTAGCTGAGGTGGATAAAAGTTAAAACATAGTAGAATCTTTATTAATTATGTGGAATAGTTTACATATTTGTATATTAGTGATGTTCAGCTTTATTGTCACATTACATTTAAATTCTTACTTGCATGTCTGACTATACTGTATGCAGAACTGCTCACTTTCTTTCTCATGACTTTTTCTCGTGACCCTTTTTCGTAGGATATTTACGTATGACCACTGTCTGCCTGCAAAGTGCTGTGTGGTTATATTATCTTTTCAGGTAGCTCATAGCTGGTCTGCTCTGATTTTTTCTGGTACCTTTTCTGAGATTTTCCCTCTATAGATCTGACATTAATTTTGCTGGAAATGGAAATTCTGATACTGCACATGTAATCTTAAAGGATAAGTTCAGTATTTTTCAAGTCATAGTTATTTCTTCACCAGCATGGTACTGTATGTATGAATTTGCTATGCAAAACTGTGTTCTAAAAGTAATTGTTTTCAAAAAATGTAAAAAAAAATATCCTCTCCTCCCTGGAATTTTATATTGGAAGTTATGGGGCAAAGAGCAGCACTGGAAAATAAAATCTTAAAAACTTAACAAATACATCAATTTTACAAGCAAAGAAAGTCATTGAGCATTGATCCACATCTTGAGATTACAGACACATTGTAAAATAGCTTACATGTCATTTTCAACCGAAAAAAACAAAATAATTAGATTTAGCCATTTTATAGAAGACTAGTTGTGTGTGCTGCCTCAGTGCTTGTCTTTATCCATAACAACCTTTCACCACAAGTGTTGTGGTTTCCTCTTGATAGGCTAAATCATACTAAACCTTTCCTGCCATGTGCGTTGTATCGTATTGATTTGTTTCCTTATTTATATGAGAACTCTTCCCACAAAGTCACTGATATCACACAAGCAAAAAAATATTCATCCTTATCGTAGTATCAGGAATATGTGATAATTGTGATAATTGTTAAGGTGTCCTCACAGGTGGCGCAGTGGTAGTGCAGACTGGAAAATTGTGGGTTCGCTTCCCAGTTCCTCCCTGTGTGCTTCGAGTACTGAGAAAAGTGCTATATAAATGTAATGAATTATTATTAAAATGGTTATTTTCAGATCCCTTTTGTTGTCATTAACATGCATCTGAAACATGAAAGGCATGTTTTTTATATTGAAATTTGTCAGTTGAAAGTGGACTGTAAGTAAGTTTTTAGTCTTATTTTCCAGTGGTGCTCCATAATCCATGACTTCCCAAATCAAATGTCAGGGCAGGCAAGATATTTTTGAAAACTTATAGAAAATGCTTAACTTTAGAACACAGTTTCACTAGGCAAATGCATATATTCTTTTTGTGAAGAAATCAACTTTGACTTGAAAAAAAATTAGTTAATCCTTTAAACTATAAAATATATATACAGTATATACTGCATATATATATATATATATATATATATATATATACACATACATATTAGGGGGCTTTGCCCCCTGCTCGCTTCACTTGCCAACCCCGGGGACGGCGCAACGCGCTAGCCACTTTGTAGTTCAGCCGCTTGAGTATGGGGATGCGGATGGTATTTTCATGGGAATTGTTACATATGCGTAATAAAAGTAACTATTTTACATTACAGCAAGTAATTCACCATTTTAAAAAACAGTAAAATGTAATAATTTGAAAATAAATTATGTTTTATGTTGCGTTAGATTTATTCATTGCGTTATCTGTACTACTAGGGTGTTGTACCATGTTAGCCATTATGAATGTAGAGAAAAGCCAAGTAAAATGACACCTTTTATTGGCTAACTAAAAAGATTACAATATGCAAGCTTTCGAGGCAACTCAGGCCCCTTCTTCAGGCAAGATGTAATTACGACTTTTTTGAATTTTTTGTCTCTGTGATTTGTTAATTGTCTTTGCAAAAGCTATTCTAACGGGAAACTATTAACGTTTTAATACGAGTGGCATTCAAGATCTCCTTTGGTGTCTAATGTTATCCGCAGGAGATGTACTACATTCCCTTTCTTGGATACATCTTTCTTTCAACAGTAATTCGGGTGATGGAAGATCGTACAGTGTTAATGGTTGTAGATATTCTTCGGGATATTGTAAGTTGATGGTTTTATCTTCCACACGATCACCACCAACTGTTTCAGCATAATCTATTGATACTCATTTAACCAATTTGCCATGTAACGATCAACAATTTTCTTGTTAATTCGTTTGACTTCATTGTTTCTCAGTGCTAGGATTGCCTGTGTACTCGTTTCTTCTGTTGATAACTCTTTGGGATGAAATTCTTCAATAAGGTTGGACACAATAAATCTTCTTTAATTGTGAACTTAAAGTGAGGAAAATGTAAAAAAATATAAGAGCTAAGCAAGCAGGAACTGTGTCTGTCAAAAGCATTCGCACAAATGAGAGGTGAGAGGGCCGCGTGCGTGGTTGAATATGATTGAGAGGAGGGAGTGACTTGAACAAATCTCATAGCCAAAGTCTCATCTCATGACTTGAAACTATCTCTTTGAAAAAGTCTCGTCTCATGGGACTTCAAATTATCTCTTTGAAAAAGCCTCGTCTCAGGGTTTCCTTTTATAATACATATATAAATAAATATATATAAATAAATAAATAAATATATATATATATATTTTTTTTTTTCTGACTTTCTGGGAAACATATGCATTTGCTTATTAGTGCATATTAAGCACTGATAGGGGTGTACAATTTAATTAGTTTTGTTTCTTTCAATTAAATTGTCCTGATATTTATTGCATTTCATAATTAAGTGCTCCATGTGTTTATCTCTGGATGTCTCACCTTGTAACTATAAGCCTACCTACCAGTTTTTTGCAGTGCTAGTACACCTTCCTCTCCGGTTAAAGTGTTCTATAGTAAAGTTAAAATCCCTGTTCACAGAGTTTACATTTGTTGCTGTTTTGTGTATGATTAGTTCATTTTTTATTTTTGTGGATTTGGTAGACAACTGTGTTCCCACAAAGGGATACACTATTAGTTTCTCCTAAAGTCTGAAATATTTTTCTCTTCAATGGCATGAATGATTAATATGAAAGGAAATATGGAAAAACATATTATTCCTATTAACCTCATAGAGATGTCTTAGAGTTGTTTGTTGAAATCAATGTTCCATACACATATTGTCTGGCAAATAAAACACTTTATCCCATAGCTCAGTGATTCTCATGTTATTCCATGGACCATAAAGTCAATGCCTTAGCCACTGAATCACACAGTCTTCTGTCTGTGAAATTTCCATTCTGTTATCCCACAGATTGATTCAATAATCAAACTAAGCAAATAACTATTGTTGCTGCAGCACTTAAGCATAATTAGAATTTTCGTTTGAGGATTTAATAGAATATTATAAATATACGCCTAACTCTAGGAACTATTACAACACCATATTGCATCCTCAAGTTATGTTTATCTTATAATATTTTTCAGAGAAGTGGGGCAGTGTCAACTATTTCTTTACAAAGACGAAGGGCCTTTCTGTATTAGTCTGCTGCTACCAGCTGCTCAGAAAATACATTAAAATAAAATCAAATATAAGAGTTTTGAACAACATTGCACGCACTTAAGAGCTACAATTTAAAGCAGCTGCACGTCAGAAGCATCTTTGTATCAGCAGACCCATGTGGCTGATGGCTATGTATTTCAGTTAAGAGCAGATGTCATGAAAGGGAATGGTCAATAGCAGTTGAAATTACAAGGGTGTGGTATTGCTGCTACTGATCCAGTAATAACAAATGGCTGAACGTATACAACTAAGAAGATAGGACGGAGTTAATGTTAGCTGTACTGTGTATTAAAGCAGTTTAGGATGATTGGATAGGATTTCTGTATCTTTGAATACTGAAATGGTAGAAAAGAATCCTGTGACCTACAGGCACTTGAAAATGTTTTGGGAGTTAAACTGTAAGGTATAAAAAGTGAAATTAAAATAAACTTAAAAATATTATCATTTTTTAAAAAATATTATAATATCTTTTTAGAGCTAAAGTAAGACTCTCCATATAGTGTTTCTTTCTTGATGTCTTGCACCTGTTTACAGAGGTTTTGACATTTTGATCTCCTGCCATTGAAATGGGACATCGATATGGAGGAGCAATTAATGATGGTGATATAAGTCCATTACTGTATTGTCATCAAAATTTTCCTGAGCCATCGTTACTTTCTACAAAAAAAAATGTAACAGTACGCCTTTTGTCTCATCTTAGGTTGTGTTTAGCCAAATTTCCAAAAGAAAGTTTGTCCCCATTTATTTATACCACCAACACTAGGTACTTGGTATTATCAAAGACTAGAAAAAAATATTATATGACAGACACAGCAAAGCTTTTTCAAATCTTTGCAAGAATTCATTAATTTGTTTCTAAAACAGTCTGCCAGTTTTTTGCCTCTGTTTTGCCTTTATTTGATTTTTTTAAATACATGAAAAATTATCTCAAGATGACCTTGTTGTTCCTTTGGCTCTCTGAATTAAGTAATAGTAGAATGAGGTGGTGTTTTGAGTGTTCAATATAATTTTTTACAATTGAATGTATTAAAGATTGGTAATGTTGTATTGGCTTTCTTTTGTGATTTAAGCTTATTTAAACTCAAAAAAGCTATCAGAAAATAATTTTTTCCATCAAGGTTTGGATAAGTGCCTAGACAGAGACCAATAGCAATTCTGAACATGTTTGACATGAACATTTAAGTCTACATTAACATATTCCAAAAAGCATACAAATCAAACTTTTCTCACTCTTCTTTCTGAGGGAGAGCAATAACAATCTATGATGATTCAGTTTGTATTATCAGTTGAAATATGAGCAGCTCAAACAAAAGGTGAGCAAGAGCACATGCATTAGCCTTTCTGCAAGGCTAGAAAGAAACTCACCAATGTAAGCAGCCATCCATCCATCCATTTTCCAACCCACTATATCCTAACTACAGGGTCACGGGGGTCTGCTGGAGCCATACCCAGCCAACACAGGGTGCAAGGCAGGGAACAATCCCCAGGCAGGGCGCCAGCCCACTGTAGGGCACACGCACACACCAAGCACACACTAGGGACAATCTAGAATTGCCAATCCACCTAATCTGCATGTCTTTGGACTGTGGGAGGAAACCAGAACACCCGGAGGAAACCCACACAGACACGGGGAGAACATGCAAACTCCACGCAGGGAGGACCCGGGAAGTGAACCCAGGTCTCCTAACTGCAAGGCAGCAGCGCTACCACTGCGTCACCATGCCTCCCCAATGTAAGCAGGCAATCAAAATTTAAAATGTAATGAAGGATTCTTTGATGCCAACCATAGTTCCAGCTGCAGGAAAATGTCAATTTAGGTTAGATAGTAGACTAAGGTTTAAAGTAAGGCTTAATTCTCTTTAATCAGTGTTAAAAGTAAGAATATTATAATGCATTTGAGAGAGAATTATATTTCAACTAGTGGCAGAGTCATGATAAGCATATTATGCCAACATTTCTTTTTTTACTCTTTAAAATTTAAATAAATGAATACAAAATTCATTATCAAAAGACAAAGCTGCTTTTAATTGAAGAACTGAGGAAACGTTTAAAAAGAAAAGAAAATTAATTAAAATATAAAAACAGAAGAGTGTTTAGAATAATTTAGGTAAGAAAGTAAAACACTGTGGATAATTCTCAAGAGTCATCATTTATCTCACTCTTTTTTTAATTACAAGAACAGAAAGCCAGTATGTAGAAAAAGTGAAAAAAGCTGTGTCTCTATGTCTGTCTGTACAAAATGCATTTAGTCAATAAGGCTGTGTAATATAATATGCGATAGAGTACCAGAATTGGCAGGTCCACCACTGGCGCCCTTTGCTTTTCACAGATGAGAACAGGTTCACCCTGAGCACATGTGACAGACGTGAAAGGGTCTGGAGAAGCTTTGGAGAACGTTATGCTGCCTGTAACATCGTTCAGCATGACTGGTTTGGTGGTGGGTCACTGATGTTCTGAAGAGGCATATCCATGGAGGGATGCACAGACCTCTACAGGCTAGACAGCAGCACCTTGTTTGCCATTAGGTATTGGGATGAAATCCTTGGACCCATTGTCAGACCCTATGCTGGTGCAGTGGGTACTGGGTTCCTCCTGGTGCATGGCAATTTCCCGGTGAGAGTATGCTGGCAGTTCCTAGAGGATGAAGGAATTGATACCATTGACTGGCCCCCACACTCGCCTGACCTAAATCCAGTAGAACACCTCTGGGACATTATGTTTCGATCCATCTGATCCTGCCAGGTTTCACCTCAGACTGTCCAGGAGCTCAGTGATGTCCCGGTCCAGATCTGGGAGGAGATTCCCAGGACACCATCTGTCGTCTCATTAGGAGCATGTCTCGACGTTGTCAGGTATGCATACAAGCACATGGGGGCCATACAAACTACTGAGTATGATTTTGAGTTTCGGCAATATGGACTAGCCTGCTGCATCATTTTTTCACTTTTATTTTCGGGGTGTCTTTGAATTCAGCCCTCTGTAGGTTGATTTATTCTGTTCTATTTTTAACCTGTTCTACTCATTAGTAATGTAATGGGTGGACTTGAGTAATGGAGCGCAGTTTCTGGTGTGAAGTGAATTAAGTGAATGTCTGTATTTCTAGTGCAGTGAGTGAGGAAAAAACACTCTCACAAAGGTATGTTGTTGTGAAATGCAACAGGAATTTCACAGCCAGATATATTCAGTCTGTAAACTATTCCATAAGTCTGTGAGATGGTTTGTTTTGATATAGGTTTCCATTTGTTAGAATCTCTATTAAGTTCTCTTACTGACTTAGTAGGAGATGAGGAGTGGAGGTGCTGTTGTAACATGTGAAATAATTGAGAAACCACAATTTTGCACCATCAGTTGCAGGAAAGTATATACATAACTGCACAAACAGATGTGTGAGATGGTCATTGATGCTTTGTTTGACACAGTGCACCAGGTCACGCTGATTGGTAACAACAGCAACATTTTTTTATAGCACATTTTCATACACAGGATGTAGCTTAAAGTGCTTTATAAGATGTCAAACATAAAGTTGCAGAAATATAATAAATTAAAATTAAGTAAGAATAATTGTAAGTAAATATCAAAAAATAAACAATAGGCTTACATAATATATATATATATTATATATATATATATACTAGCAAAATACCCGCGCTTCGCAGCGGAGAAGTAGTGTGTTAAAGAGGTTATGTAAACATATATATACATAAACATATATACTTATATACATATCTACATATATATATATATATATATATATATATATATATATATATATATATATATATATATATATATATACACATATAGACATCCACATATATATATACATATATCAACATATATATACACATACATATACACACATACATACATACACACACATATACTGTATATATATAAATATATATATATACATATACAGACACATATATATATATATATATATATATATATACGTAGCAAAATACCCGCGCTTTGCAGCGGAGAAGTAGTGTGTTAAAGAGGTTATGTAACTATATATATACATAAACATATATACATATATATACATATCTACATATACACAAATCTACATATACATATATATATATATATATATATATATATATATATATACACATATATACTGTGGTGCCCGGCGGGTGTCCATGTCCGGCCGGGACGCCTAGGAGGAGTGGAGGAGGGCTTGTGCCTCCTCCAGGACATGAGGGGGCGTCCTCCCTGGTGGCTTTGGGGACCACGGGTACGGAGCTTAGAAGCTCAACCCTGTAGGGGCCCGTGGTCACCGCCAGGGGGCGCCCCGATGCCTTGGGAACATTGTCCCTCAGTACTTCCGCCACACCGGGAAGTGCTGGGGGGAAGAGACTTGAGGGCACCCGGTGGACTTCCGGCTTCTCCTTGGGAGCTTCCGCCACACAGGGGTGTGGCTACGGAAGTCCTGAGGATGCACCTGGAGCCCATCCGGGGCACATAAAAGGGGCCGCCTCCCTCCAGTCAGGAGCGAGAGTCGGGAGGAAGAAGACAAAGCGTGCTGGAGAGGAGTGGAGGCGGACCAGAGAAAGAGAAAGGCATTGTGTTGTGGCCAGGACTTTGAAAGGGTGATTGGTGCTTTGTGCACTGGGATTGTGCAATAATACTGTAAATAATGTATAATAAACGTGTGTTGGGTGACATGAACGTGTCTGCCTGTCTGTGTCCGAGCCAGTCTCCACAATGGCGCCCGAACAGGGACCCTCTGTCTGTTTCAAGACGGGGACCCCAAAATAAATATTTTGTGGATGGCTCGGCGCGGCAGGTGCGCCCACACACGCGCCGCGGGAGCGGCGCATGCACAACCCCGCGGGAGCGATTCACCTCACGGCCCGCCACCGGTCCTTTAAATGGCCATGTTCTCCTGGTGCGGGGAGAAATCCAGGGACGTTGCCGGAGTGCAGCGGGCTCCAGCAGGCACACTGTCGCTGACGACGGCCGGTTCGGCAGCACGATGAGGACGGCGAGACAGGAAGGCGAGTCCCAGGAGGTGAGTACCCTGCCCAATGGCGATAGGCCCTGTGGGGGCAAGTTTACCTTTTGTGCTGCAGGCAGGGACTACCTGGGACTGCGTCAGTGGCAACGGGATGCCG